>NW_022631927.1:0-21953 GCF_010015895.1 Lontra canadensis
ACATTTTCTCTGTCCTGTCCCCGGGGCTGCCAGTTGGCAGCTCTCTTGATTGCGATCATTTGTGCCCTGTAGCAAAGCCCTACTTGGTGGTGCAGGAAGGCAGAGGACGGGGTGGCCCGCAGGGCCATTTTTAGGAGCCGAAGAGCTTTATCCAGACAGCCTTTTCTTCGGTAAAACTTGGCCGCGTACCGGAAGACGTAGGTCTGCGAGGACGTGTTCCCTAGTGCTTCTTCTATGTACTTTTCTCCTTCAGCTTCTTGCCCTACGTCCTGGAGCTTCAGGCCAAGGAGAGCCTTAACATACGCATCTTCTGGGTTTAGCCTGATGGCCTCTCTCAGGGGCTGCAGACACAACGCCTCGCTAACCTGTGTTGTTTTGTTAAAGCCGTCCAGGCGGTAGGTGGAGATCGCATACCCGGTGCTGAATTCAGGGTTTTCTGGGTCCACTGCCAGAGCCTTCTCAAAGCAGGCCTTGGCCCGTTCATAGTTCTTCCCTCCACATTTCAGCAAGGCCCACCCCTCCTCGCAGTCCATCTGGGGACACTGCACGCTGTAGCGGGAGGAAGCCCCGAGCTTCTTGCAGGCGTCCTCCACCTTGTCCAGGTAAGCCTGGGCTTCCTGCGGCCTGCCCATGCGGTGATGCAGCCAGGCGTAGTTGCCCCAGGTGACCAGACTTCTCGCCTCTGACTGGGCGGCCTGTTCCTGCCGGATCAAGGCTTCTGCTTCCCGCAGGCTCCCCAGGGCTTCCTGGTTCTGGCCCTTGAGGTGTTTCACGTAGGCCAGCAGGTTGTGGATCCCCGCGTTGTATCTGGTGTCCAGGAAATCAATCTCATCCAAGATCCTGTTTTCTAAATCGGGCAGCTCGGTGGCTTCCACTAGCAACTCCCACGTGAAGTGACATCTCAGCTGAACCAGGCTCTCTTCAAGGAGATTCCCTTCGGATTTGTCACTGAAAACATAGACGACAATTATTTGCAATTTTAGGAGCGCTCAGTGTAACGGAAATGAAGCCATCACTTTGACTGGTCAAGTACTACCCCCCACTGTTCTTTCCTTCCCAATATCTGTTATTCTCTTCAGGACTTTAGTCTGTAGATTTTGCAAGAAATGAAGACCACCTAAGAAGGGATGATATTTGTTCAACCAAGTGTTTTTCTGCACTTATTACTTGGAAATAATTATAGATTGGCTAATATTTGCAAAGAGAGTACAGAGGTCCGGCATGCCTTTCCCCCAGTTTCTTCCGGAGATTGTACCTTACTGAATGATCGTACCACAGCAAATATGACTGACAGTGAGACAATATCTGTCAGTTCTGCATCATTTCACCACGTGAGTAAATCATGGAACCACGACCTCAGTCAAGATGCAGAACTACTTTATCATCACAAATGCCGCCCTCATACTATTCAGAATCACACCTGTTCCCCTTTCTTCTCCTCGCCAAACATCCCTAGCCTCTGGTCACTTGTTTTCTTCTTTATGATTTGGTCACTTCAAGAATGTCATATCATGGAATGATATAGTAGGTGACATTTTGAGATTGCCTTTTTTTTTTCTTTCACTCATCATAATGCCCTGACATCCATCCATTGTTCAGCTTATCTATGGTTCATTCCTTTTTATTGGGGGATGATATCCTGCGGCATGGGCATGCCACAGTTGGTTTACCCTTGCATCTATTCTAGGATGTTTCCTAGAATTTTCGGTTTGGGACCTATTATAGATCAAGGTGCTATGAAGAGCTGTGCACAGACTTTTGTGTGGACATTCATTTTCATTTCCATGGGATAGATGCCCAGGAGTGGCGTATAGGTTATATGGTTAGTATGTGCTTATGTTTTTAACTGCCCAACTATTTCCCACAGTGACCATATCATTTTCCATTCTGACAGAATGTATGAAGGATCCAGTTCTCTGCATTCTTACCAGCATTTGGAATTTTCATTTAAAATGTTTTTTTCTTAGCTCTCTTAATAGGATATCTCATTGTGGGCTAGTGCTGTTGAAAATCTTTTCCTGAGCTCCTTCACCACCCACACATCCTCCTTGGCAAAATAACTCTTCATATCTTCTGCCTGTTTTCTATTTGGATTGTTTGTTTTTTCATTGTCAGGTTTCAAGAATTCTTTATAGATTCTAGATAGGAGTCCTTTGTGAGGTGTGTGGTTTTCAAATATTTCTCTTGGGGTGTAGCCTGTCTTTTTATCCTTTAATAAGGTCTTTTGAAGAGCAAAAGTTTTTACTTTTTTTCTTAAGATTTTATTTATTTGACAGAGATACAGTGAGACAGGGAACACAAGCAGTGGGGGAGAGGGAGAAGCAGGCTTACCACTGAGCAGGGAGCCCAATGCAGGGCTCGATCCCAGGACCCCAGGATCATGACCTGAGCTGAAGGCAGACGCTTAACGACTGAGCCATCCAGGCACCCATGTTTTTACTTTTGATGAACTATAGTTTATTGATTTTTTTTTTTTTTTTTTTGTCTCTCATGGATCACGCTCTTGGTATCATGTCCAGGAACTCTGTAGCAAGCACTGGGTCCTGAAGATTCTCTCCTATTATTTCTTTTTCTTTTAATTAATTAATTAATTCTAAAAATATATTATTTATTTATTTGTCAGAGAGGGAGAGCACAAGCAGGGGGAGTGGCAGAGGAGAGGGAAAAGCAGACTCCCATGTGAGCAAGGAGCCCTACATGGGACTGAATCCTAGGGCCCTGGGATCATGACTGGAGCTGAAGGCAGATTGTTTCCAATGGAGCCACTTAGGCGTCCCTTTATTTATTTATTTTTTTAAAGATTTTATTTATTTATTTGACAGAGATCACAAGTAGGCAGAGAGGCAGGCAGTGACAGAGAGAGGAGGAAGCAGGCTCCCCGCCGAGCAGAGAGCCCGATACAGGGCTCGATCCCAGGACCCTGAGATCATGACCTGAGCTGAAGGCAGAGGCTTAACCCACTGAGCCACCCAGGTGCCCCAGGCATCCCTTTAATTTATTCATTTTTTTATTTTAAAGATTTTTATTTATTTCAGAGGTAGCAAGAGAGAATGAGCAAGCGGGGGAGTGGCAGAGGTAGAGGGAGCAGCAGACTCCCCATTGAGCAGCGAACCCAACAGGAGGTTCCATCCCAACACCCTGAGATCATGACCCGAGCCAAAGATAGACATGTAACTGACTGAGCCACCCAGGGGCCCTGCCTGTGATTTCTTCTACACATTTTATAGGTTCACTTTTTACATAATATCTATGATTCATTTTGAGTTAACTTTTGCATAATGTATGAAGATTAATTTGCGGGCTCATTTTCTGCCTATGGGTATCTTGTTGTTCCAATCACAAATTGTTGAAAAGACTGTTCTTTCTTCATTGAATTGCTTTTGTACCTTTGTGAAAAGTCAGTTGGCAAAAATTATGTGGGGTTATTTCTGGGTTCCTTATTCTGTTTCCCTGAGCTATGTTTTTATCCCTACACCGATACCATATAATTTCACTTACTGTAGTCTTAAAATTGTGTAGGGTGATTCCTCTCACTTTATTCTTCTTAAAAACTATTATTCTAGTTCCTTTGCCTTTCCATATAAATTTTAGATTAATATTGTCTATATTTATGAAATACCTTGCCGGAGATTTTTTAATATTTCTTTTTTAAAAGACTTTATTTATTTGGGGGGGAGAGAGAGCAATTGTGTGTGCGTGCAACAGAACATCTGCTGGGGCAGAGGGAGAGGGACAAGCAGACTCCCTGCTGAGCAGGGAGCCTGACTGCAGCTTGATCCCAGGACCCCAGGATCACGACCTGAGCTGAAGGCAGACACTTAACTGACTGAGATACCCAGGCACCCCATTGCTGGAATTTTAATAGGAATTTTATATCAATTAAGGGAGAATTGACAGTTTTGGTATGTTGGGTCTTCTAATCCATGAATATGCTGTATTTCTGTTTATTTAGACCTTCTTTGATTCCTTTCATAAGCATTTTGTAGTTTTAGGCATTCAAATCCTATATATTTTATGTTATATTTATAATTAAATATTTATTTGAAGCAACCTAAAATTCTATTCTATTTTAACTTCAATTTCCACATGTTCATTGCTGGTATACCTAAATACAATTGGGTTTTGTACATCAGTCTTACATTCTGCTATCCTGATGGGCTCACTCATTAGTTCCAGGAGTTGTTTTATAGATGGGTTTTTCTAGGTAGACCATGATGGCATCTGTAAACAGTGACAGTTTTATTTTTCCTTTCTGAGCTATATGCCTTTTACTTCCTCTTTTTTGCTTATTGGAGAAGAACTTCCTTTATGTATCCCTTTAGGGTAAATCTTCCGGTGACATCTTTTAGTATTCCTTCATCTGAGAATGTTTTTTGTTTTTAAAGATTTTATTTTTAAGTAATCTCTGCACCCGACAGAAATTTGTGGGATTCAAACTCACACCCTGAGATCAAGAGTTGCACACGCCACTGACTAAGGCAGCCAGGTGCCCCTCATCAGAGAATGTCTTGATTTCATCTTCATTCTAGAAGGATATTTTTGTTGGATATAGGAGTCTGGGCTGGAAGTTCTTTTCCTTCAGCACTGGAAAAATGGTGTGCCTCTTTTTTCTAGACTCCATGGTTTCTAATGAGAAATTAGCTGGCATGAGAATTATGGACCCCCCCCCCCGCCACAAAGGTAAGGCATCATTTCTGTCCACTACTTTGTCTTTAGTTTTCAAAAATTTCACTGCATTGTGTCTTGGATTTCTTTGGGTTCATCCTTTTTGGTGTTTGCACAGCTACTTAAAGTTAGTATGAGACTGGATAATTTCTATCATTCTATCTTCAAGTTCATGAGTTCTTTCCCTGTGTTCTCTGTTTGGTCGGTAGGTAAGGCAATTTCTTTTGTTAGGTGAGGGGAAGGACACGTCCTCTTACTCTTTCTCTGTAGGATACGCATGGACTTCCAGAATAGAGAGGCCCAACCAAGGTTTCAAATGGTAGAGTTGGATTGGGGGATGTGGGAATGCATTGATCTGACTCGCGATACTGAACTGATCCTGCTGGTGTCTGGACAAGACAGCCAAGAGCATCTCGCACAGGCCAGCCCTGCCCAACAGGCCTTCAGCATCAGGGAAAGAGAATTGAGAAGCAGTCCGAAACAGTGGCCTTTTACTTGGTAAAAATGTGGGCCCATCCGTGTTAGCTCCCTTGACATCTGGTATCTCCACCTTGCTCCTGACACTTCAAAAGTGCGGTAGAATTCACCAGTGAAGCCATCTGGTCCTGAACTTTTCTTTGTTGGCAGAGATTTACATTTTATGGAGGCACATACCTATTGTCACCTAGATCATCATCTCATGTTTTGGGTACTGAGTCAGAGTGGGGAGACGTGTCTTCCAGTTTTCCCTCTCCACCCTCCTGTCACATTGTCTCAGCAGAGGTATGTGAGGAGGACCTCCACCCAAGGCCTCAGAGAAAGAGACCATGGAATGAGGGGTCCTAGCTTAGGAACTGCAAACATGTGAAGAGATGATGAGCCAGAGAGGCCCTGTGTGCGTTTTGGACTGCAGCTCCCTTCAGAGACTGCACTTCGCTGGCTGTGCAATGTCTGGGGTAAGGGAGGCACCCATCTCTCACGAGGCCTGTCAGGGGAAGCCTTTGTCCGGCAGGACACATATGGAGATTTAACCAGGAGTTGGAAGACTCATAAAAAAAGACTAACACCGAGGCGCCTGGGTGGCTCAGTGGGTTAAAGCCTCTGCCTTCGGCTCAGGTCATGATCCTGGGGTCCTGGGATCGAGCCCCGCATTGGGCTCTCTGCTCAGCAGGGAGCCTGCTTCCCCCTCCCTCTCTGCCTGCCTCTCTGCCTACTTGTGATCTCTGTCTGTCAAATAAATAAATAAAATCTTAAAAAAAAAAAGACTAACACCAATTCTTCTAAAATGCTCCCAAAAAAGTGAAAGAGGAAAAACACTGCACTTTCAAATTCATAAATTCTATGAGGCCAATATGACAGAGATACCAAGGTCAAATAAGACAAAAACACAAAACTAAACTACAGACCAATTTTCATTGTGAATATTAATGCCAAACCCTCAACAAAATACTAGCATACAGAACTTAACAGGATATGAAAAGGATTATACACCATGACCAAGTAGGATTTATTCCTGGAATTCAAGAATAATTCAATGTAGGAAAATCAATCATTTTAATATGCCGCATTAACAGAATGAAGGAAAAAAACCCATATGATCATCTAATTGATGTAGAAAAAGCATTTGACAGGATCACAACACCCTTTAATGATAAAAACACTCAACAAACTAGAATATAAGGAAACTTCCTCAACATCCAGGGCACCTGGGTGGCTCAGTGGATTAGGTCATGATCTCAGGGTCTTGGGATCGAGCTCCGGTCAGGCTCTCTGCTTAGGAGGGAGCCTGCTTCCCCCTCTCTCTCTGTCTGCCTCTCTGCCTACTTGTGATCTCTCTCTCTCAAATAAATAAATAAAATCTTTAAAAAAAAAAAAAAGGAAATTCCATAGCTAACATCACCCTCAATGGTGAGAGACTGAAAGCTTCTCTGTTAAGATTAGGAACAAGGCAAGTGTGCTCACTTTTGCCACTTCTCTTCAATGTAGTTCTGGAAGTCCTAGCCAGAGCAGTCAATCAAGAGAAGAAATAAAATACATTCTAAGTTGGAAAAGAAGAAGTAAAATGATCTCTGTTTACAAATAATGTGATTTTGTACATAGAACGTCCTAATGATTTCACACAAACCCTGTTAGAACTAAGAAATGATTTCAGCAGAATTGCAGCATGCAAGATCAACATGTAAAAATCAGTTGTGTTTCTGTGCATTAACAATAAACAAGCCAGGAAGCAAATTAAGAAAACAGTTTTTTTCTAATAGCATCAAAAAGAATTAAATACTTAGGCATAAAGTCAACCAAGGAGGTGGAAGGTTCGTACACTGGAAACTACAGAACACTGCTGAAAGAAGGTAAGGAAGATACAAATAAAGTAAGAAGCATCCTGTGTCCATGGCCGGGAAGATTTAATACTGTTCAGATGTCAATACCACCTAAAGCAATCCACAGACTCCGTGCGATCCGTATCAAAATCCTAATGGCGTTTTGTGTTTTTGTTGTTGTTGTTGTTGTTGTTGTTGTTGTTTGTTTTTGTTTTTTGTAGAAATAGAAAAATCCATCTGAAAATTCAGATGGAATCTCAAGGGATCACAAAGAACCAAAATGATCTTGAAAAAGGACAAAGTTGGAGGTCTCATACAAAACTTACAGCAAAGCTACAATAATCAAAACGGGGGTATGGGCATAAAGAACGACATATTGATCAGTGGAACAGGATAGAGAGCCCAGAAATAAACACTCGGGTATAAGGTTGCATTTGTCTTCTAGGGCTACCATAATGAAGTACCACGGACTGACTGGCTTAAACAACAGGTATTTATTTTCTTACAGTTCTGGAGGCTGGGAGGCCCCAATCAAGATGCCTACTGATTTGTTTCCTGATAAGGGCTCTTACTGGTGTCCACATGACTTTTCCTCTGTGGTGCATGGATTGAGAGAGAGTGAGTGTACTTCCTCTTCTTCCATAAGGGTGGGCCCTTATGACCTCAGTTAACCCTTAGTACTTCCTCACAGGCCCCATCTCTAAATACAGTCACAGTGGGCGTTAGACTACCTTTATGATGGTCACCCATATGACAACCACCCTTCAACATATGACCAGAGGGTCACAATTCATTCCATAACAATGGCCAAATGGTTTTTAATACGTGTGCCAGGACCATTTAATGGAGAAAGATGTTTTAACGAATGGTGCCAGGGGGCATCTGGGCGGGTCAGTCAGTTAAGCATCTATCTTCGGCTGAAGTCATGATCTCAGGGTCCTACGGTCCATCCGGCTCACTGCTCAGCAGGAAGTCCGCTTCTTCCCCTCCTTCCCCTGCCCCTTGTGCTTGTTTCCTCTCTCAAATAAATAAAATCTTAAAAAAAATAACCCCCCCCCAAAAAAAAAACAAATAGTGCCAGGAAACCTGGATAGCCACATTAAAAAGAATGAAGTTGGACCCTAATACTACATACTAAAACAAAACAAAACAATAAGCTCAAAATGGACCAAACTACAAAAATCTTAGAAGAAAATAGGAAAAAAACCTCATGACGTTGGATTTGGCTGTCTTGGTTAAGACACCAAAAGCAGAGGCAACACAAGGAAACAGAAATAAATTGGATTTCGTCAAAATTAGAAATGTTTGTATATCAAAGGGAACTACTGACAGAATGAAAAGACAACCCACAAAATGGGAGAGATTATTTGCAAATCACATATCTGATAAGAGATTAATATCCAGACTACATAAACAACTCTTGTAACTCAACAACAAAAAAAACGAACAACAGGGGCGCCTGAGTTGCCCAGTTGGTTAAGCATCTGACTCCTGATTTTGGCTCAGGTCATGATCTCAGGGTACTGGGATTGAATCCCCCATTGGACTCCCCGCTCTTTGGGGAGTCTGCTTGAGATTCTCTCTCGTCCTCTCCCTCTACCCCTCCCCCTACTCATGCTTTTTCTCTCTCTCTCAAATAAATCTCTAACAAGAAAAAACAACAACTGACTAAAAAATGGGCAAAGGATTGAACATTTCTCCAAAGAAGATACACAGGTTGCCTTAAACACATGAAAGAAATGCAAATCATAAGTAAAATGAGGGGGCGCCTAGGTGGCTCAGTGGGTTAAGCCTCTGCCTTCGGCTCAGGTCATGATCTCAGGGTCCTAGGATGGAGCCCTGCATCGGGCTCTCTGCTCAGCGGGGAGCCTGCTTCTTCCTCTCTCTCTGCCTGCTTTTCTGCCTACTTGTGATCTCTATCCATCAAATAAATAAATAAAATCTTAAAAAAAAAAAGTAAAATGAGATACCACTTCACATCCATTAGGATGACTACTATCAGCAAAAGAGAAAAAAGCGAGTGTTGAGGATGTGGAAAAATTAGAACTGTTGTGCATTATTTCTGGGAATATAAATGGGGCAGTTGCTGTGGAAAATGGTGATGATTCTTCAAAAAATTAGATTTGTCATATGAGTCAGCAGTGCCACTTTGGGGTATACCCAAAACAAGTGAAAACAGAGACTTGAACAGATATTTACATGCTTACATTCATAGCAGCATTGTTCACAACAGTCAAAAGGTGGGAGCAACCTAAATGCCATCAAGGAATGAATGGAGTCTATATACAGTGGAATATTGTTCAGCCTGAACATGGAAAAGGTCATTCTCACACCTGCTACAATATGGGTGAACCTTGAAGACATTATGCTGAGTGAAATAAGGCAGCCTCAGAAAGCCACTTCTTGCATGCGTCCATTGATATGAAATACCCACAGTAGATAAATCCAAAGAATGAAAGTAGATTAATGGTTGCAAGAGCCTAGAGCGAAGGATGAGTGGAAATTGACTCCTTAAGTGGTGTGGGGTTTCTCCTCAGAGCCATGAAAATATTCTTGAAGGCGATACTGGTGATGGTTGGACAATGTCATGAATGTACTAAATGCCACAAAATCATACACTCGAAAATAAGTGACAGTGGCTAATTTTACCATACATATATGTTATCACAATAAGGATATCATGCTACTCACCCAAGAGAAATTCTACAAGTGATGTATACATATTTTTCTCTAGTACGTGTTGAAATAAACACAAAAGCACTGAAACATAAAAACTGGTAAGTATGCAGTCTGAAATGATCTCATGAACCCCCCCACTGGTACACTTTAAGAATACTGGTTTAGGGGTGCCTGCGTGGCTCAGTTAGTTAAGCATCTGTGTCTTCAGCTCAGGTCATGATCTCAGGGTCCTGGGCTGGAGCCCCACACTGGGCTCTGCACTCAGCACGGAGTCTGCTTGAGATTCTCTCTTGCCTCTGCCCCTCCCCCACCTCTCTAAAATAAACAAATCTAAGGAAAAAAACACATTGGTTTAAAGGTTAAATAAGGTATCACTGAATAGGAATTCTGGTTCATGTCTCAGCTCTGTCATTTGTTACCTGTGTGATCCTTAACATTTCTAAGTCTGAGATTCATTATTGCAAAATCAGTATGATCTGAATACCTGCCTCATGGCTGTCTGTTGAGTATTAAATATAATAGTTTGCATAATACTTTTAGAAGCCAGGCTGGTACTTAATAAGCATCAAGGAAGTGATAGCTACTTCTATATTATCATTATCATTATTATTATTATTATTATTTCCTTTATCAGCGATAACCCCCTCCATCTGTCTATGGACCAGGGAGGAGGGTTGATCATAGGCTTGTAATTATGCACTTTATGGAACTTCCGTCACTTCACATTTTGTCCACTGGAGTACTGAGGGGAAATTTGCAAGTCGATATTAATTAAATTTTTTTAGTCTGTGGATATTAAAGGTGATTTAAATCAAGATTCAGTTTGGACAACATAGAAATTCCCACATGAGGGCCTTTAGCTACGGGAGATGTGGATGTTCCCAAGCACAACTCTGGTCAAACCCCACGGCCCGGAGGATATCAGGGATTTGCAGAGCACTGGCTTCCCTAGGGGAGAACTAATTTGCTCATCTTAAATCCAGTCAGATTGAGAAGACCTGCCATGGGAACCCAGCAGTACAGTGAGAAAGATCTTGTTCTCTAGGCTGTGAGCTTCTGCGACCCCATGCCCACAGCATTTTCCTCAAGAATCTGAGAGAACCCAGGGCTGTGGCTCATAAAGCTGTGTGGGTCCCACTCTTCCCTCACAGTGAGGAGCCAGCAGAAAGCACTGTCTCTTTTCAGACCAAATGTCCCTTCCTTCCCTAGGTCAGACAGTACTGAGTTTAGGAAAAAAAATTTCAGAGATTGGGGATCATTTTCTCCCTTCCCAAGAAACTCTTTTACTGCATCCCTCTGCTTCTTTGGGCTTTATTATGAGGTAAGCTTGATGCTAACACAAAGGAAAAAAGGAAAAAAGAGTTCGCCTGAATTAGCGAACACTCAGTCCACAAGCAGATGCTCAGATAGAAGACTGAGGAAAGTTAACATTACTGAAACGAAGTCTCTTGAGATGGTTTTGATTAACATTTTTCTAAAACTTTAGACTGAAAGGTGGGGAAGCAGAGAAATCCTTACCTCATGGCTGCGATGAATCAGACAACGGTTCTGCAGTGTTCTGCTGAGCTGATGGGCTCTTCTGAGATTCCGGCGAGTCTTGAGGATGTTCTGCACTCAGTCCCAACACAGGGTTCTATCAGATAAACAGTTAATGGTGTCAACTGTGGGCGTGTTGTTTCCAAATTAAACTGGAAACCAAGATAAAAACCAAAAGTGGAAACTGAAACTAGTTAGCAGAGTTCCTGCTTGGGGAAAATGAAACAAGGATTGTTTTTCTTTGTTCTGTTTGAAAAAACGGATGGAGAAGAGGCTTTTGAAAGCAGTTTCACTGATAACCCCAATTCCTCTTTCAGGCTCCACATGGCCTTGTGGGGAGTGGGCAGGGGGTGATTCCGGGCGTGTAGAGTCCACGGAGCCCAGAGCCGAGGATGCCTGTGCACATCGGCTTGTGCAAACTTGCCAAGCTCATGCCCCAGATCTGTGCCTCTGTTGGCTCATCTGGAAATAAAGTGTCCCTTTCATAGTATAAAATTCTGCATTTTTTTTCTCCAAATTGGAGTCTCACCCCAGACTTGCTGCACTTATCCAAGAGGTTGTGTTTCACTAATTCTACTCTGCGTTTGTCTTGCATACCCTTCCTAAGAATGGCCAGTGACAGTAAGGGCCTGTGTCTAACCTCTTCCTTGTTCATTGGAACAGGGAGAATGTCTGTGCTAGCATCTTGAGACTTCAAACAGAACTCACTAGACCTTAATGCTCTCCAGGTTGGTGGTCTAAAGTGTTCTTTTTCTCAGACCTGACTCTCAGAGCTGGCAGGAGCCCTGTCCAGTTCTGTCAAGTTCTCTAGATGCCTGTGGCTCTGATTAATTGGCTTATAGAATAACAGATGCTAGGGCACCTGGTGGTGCAGTTGGGTAAGCATACAGCTCTTGGTTTGGGCTCAGATTGTGATCTCAGAGTGGTGAGATGGAGCCCCACTTCGGGCTCCCTGCGCATTGAATCTCAAGTCTGCTTGAGATTCTCTTTCCTTCCTCTGCCCCTCCTGCTCGTGCTCTCTCTCTCTCTAAAACAAACAAATGAATAAATCCTTTTAAAAAAGAATATTAAGGGGAGCCTGGGTGGCTCAGTGGGTTAAGCCTCTGCCTTCAGTTCAGGTCATGATCTCAGGGTCCTGGGATCGAGCCCCACATCGGGCTCTCTGCTCAGCAGGGAGCCTGCTTCCCCCTCTCTCTCTCCCTGCCTCTCTGCCTACTTGTGATCTCTGTCTGTCAAATAAATAAAAATAAAATCTTAAAATAAAGAATATCAAGTGCTTATATAGACTTAGTATTCGTAACAACGCTCAAAAATATAATAGCAATTAATCCAAATAATTTTCAAGTTCATGTGCCCTAAGGTTCATCTTTTTTTTTTTTTTAAGATTTTATTTATTTGAGAGAGAGAGAGTGCACAAAATGAGGGAACCCAGGCCAAAGTCAGACACTTAAACAACTGAGCCACCCAGATCCCCCTACGGTAAATCTTTAATGAATAAAAACTAACTGAATTTAATTAAAAGAGGCATGTTTTCAGAGTTACCAGCATTAGTTGTAATACAGATAAACAACTTCTTCTACCTGGGTTTACTAATCATACAAGGTCATATTACCTCTGTTACGGAATTTGTCAGCAAGAAAGATATGTTAAAGATAACAGTTAGCTGTTTAATGTCTTGTGAAATGTTCATGAGTCATCTAAACATAATTATTAAGAACAAGTGAATTAAATAGTGGTAAGATGAAGTTTATAAATTAATCTCCCAACAATAGTAATGTCTTCAGAAATAGTGTCCCCAAGTCTTTTTTGGTAACTTAAAACCTTAGAGTTTTGCTGAGTTAAATTAGATGATGTAATCATTAAATATTTAAGTCGTTTCTTTTTTTTTAAGATTTTATTAAATTTTATTTATTTATTTGACAGACAGAGATCACAAGTAGCCAGAGAGGCAGGCGGGGGGAACCTGCAGGAGCAGGTTCCCTGCTGAGCAGAGAGCCCATTAAGTCATTTCTTAATAGGATAATACATTGAGACATTGAGCATAAATTTATTTGCTTTTGGCTTTTTAATTTTTGCCATATATATAGTCTCTATGTAAGTTTATTTTCTTTTGGTTTTTTAATTTTTACAGAGAGATTGTGTGTGTGTGTGTGTGTGTGTGTGTGTATGTAGACTTTATATATATTTAGGTCTATTAATAAATAGTTTTTTTGTTGTTGTTTTTATTTGACAGACAGAGATCACAAGCAGGCAGAGAGGCAGGCAAAGAGAGAGGAGGAAGCAGGCTCCCCGCTGAGCAGAGAGCCTGATGCAAGCCTCGATCCCAGGACCCTGGGGTCATGACCTGAGCCGAAGGCAGAGGCTTTAACCCACTGAACCACCCAGGCACCCCAATAAATAGGTTTTATGACAAAATAATTAAAATTACTATGAGGAGGACTATACTTCTAGAAGTTATGAAATGTGTTTATAAATTTTCCAGGCCAGGATTGTTGCTTTCTTAGTTTTCACTAGGAAATAAGAATTCTAAGAGTTAAAAATTCTAATTAATATATGTAAAAATAAAACTACCAGGCACAACATTTTCTTAAATTGTAGGTCTGTTCTTTTTTTTTTTTTAAAGACTTTGTTTATTTGATAGAGAGAGAGGATGCATACACACATGAGTGGTGAGAGGGGGAGAGGGAGAAGGAGACTCTCTAGCAGATTCCATGCTGAGCACAAACAACCACTGTGGGGCTTGATCTCACGACACTGAGATCATGACCTGAGCTGAAATCAAAAGTTGGAAATGTTAACCAACTGAGCCACCCAAGCACCCCTGTAGGTCTGTTCTTAGTAAGAAACTGTAAGCAAGGTTTCTTTATCCCTAATGTAATCTGCCTGGGAAGCAATGATTCTGGGTTTCATCTTTATTACCTCGTTGATTACTTAGAAAAATTTAAGTCCTCTCTCCTCAAAAAGAGGTGAGGCTTTTGTAACTATATCTTCTTCTCCTTCTACTCCTCCTCCTCCTCCTTCTTCTCCTTCCTCCTTTTCTTCTCCCCACTCCCCCTCCTCCTCCCCTGCTCCTTCTTCTTCTTCAAGATTGTCCATGAAATCCTTTTGTCACTTTGGTTGAATTGATAAGTATCATCTCATAATTTTCTGTGATCCTATTTAGCCATGTGCCCAAACCTTCTGATATTCTTTATAAACCTCCCCAAATCAAATTCTAAATGAAATCTTTTTGACCTGGAAGAAACTTTGGGATTTTTTTTAAAGATTTTATTTATTTGACAGACAGAGATCACAAATAGGCAGAGAGGCAGGCAGAGAGAGAGCGCCAGGAGGAAGCAGGCTTCCCGCTGTGCAGAGAGCCTGATGCGGAGCTCAATCCCAGGACCCTGGGATCATGACCTGAGCTGAAGACAGAGGCTTTAACCCACTGAGCCACCCAGGTGCCCCTGGGATTTTTTTTTTTAAGATTTTATTTATTTATTTGACAGAGAGCACAAGTAGGCAGAACAGCTGGCAGAGGGAGAGGGAGAAGCAGGCTCTCTGCTTAGCAGGGAGCCCAATGCGGGGCTCGATTCCAGGACCCTGGGTTCACGACGGCTGCCAAAGATAGCAGCTTAGCCAACTGAGCCACCCAGATCCCCTTGGGATTTTTTTTTTGAAGAGGGTCCCTGGAGCATGACAATGATCTATTAAATCAATTAGTCTTATCTGATATGTTAAATTACATGGGAAGCATTGTCAAAAAGTACTTCAGCATCTGGGTGGCTCCATCGGTTAAGCATCTGATTCTTGATCTCAGCTCAGGTCTTGATCTTAGGGTCAGGAGTTCAAGCCCAGCGTGGAGCCTACTTTGAAAAAAGAAAATAGTAATGCTAAGCCTTCTTTATGTTATATTTGCATGGAGTATGTTAACGTAATGTTCCAAAAAAAATTATATGAAATTCCTAACATTCTTTTTTTTAAAAAGATTTTATTTATTTATTTGACAGTCAGAGATCACAAGTAGGCAGAGAGGCAGGCAGAGAGAGAGGGGGAAGCAGGCTCCCTGCTGAGCAGAAAGCTTGATGCGGGGCTCAATCCCAGGACCCTGAGATCATGACCTGAGCCGAAGGCAGAAGTTTTAACCCACTGAGCCACCCAGGTGCCCCAAATTCCTAACATTCTGACAGTAGCTAAATGAGAGACTGTTCTTGTAGCAGGACACTCGATGTACCTTGCCTTGCTTCCTTTGATCCACAGCTGATAAAAAGGGATATGCTTCAATTTTACAAAAGCTTAATCAAGAAAGCCCTTTAATCCCTGAGCACTTGGGCAGGAGTTAAGATCAAAGTGTTGTGGTTTGATGTAAGAGTGCCCAGCTCACTGCCCATCTAAGCTTCCTCAGAGGCATTCTGAACTAGCCAGAAAGTTCTGTGTAAATAAATACTTTTCAATACCTGAGATGGGTTTATCCATGTGTTCTGACAAATGCTCAGGCCATAAGCAAATGCCAAACACACAAATTACAAAAGCTCTCCTGTTTTGGGAAACAAGTGTCTTTGGAATTCTTGCAAAGAAAAGCAACTGGGTTTGTAATTTTCCATATGCACCGGATAGCATGCAGAGAAGCACACAGAATGTTTGTCATTATTGTGAGTTTGGTAGCGGTCCCAGTTCTAAGAGGCTTTGGCTCAGAGTGAACAGATTTTCAGACTCTTGCCCATGAGTGACATTAGAGAGAGCGGAGAGGAAACAGCCAACAAAGGACACAGGCATACACACCCATGAGTGTGTGTGTGTGTGTGTGTGTGTGTGTGTTTACAGTTGAGAAAGAAAACAAGAGCTGGAGAAAACGAAACTTTCAGAAAATGAAATTTCATCACTAGGTGGTGAGTCCATTAACGGAAGTCTCAGACCAGCTCACTGAGTGACTGACCAGTTGGGATGAGTCGTTTCACCTCCATGAGCCTCAGGCTCCTCTGCTGGTAAACAGGGATTTGGAATAGATGATTGGATCTCAGCCCTCCCTGAACGCTTGAAACATCTACAGAGTTTTAAGAAGAATGATATTGGGGGGGCGGCGCCTGGGTGGCTCAGTGGGTTAAAGCCTCTGCCTTCGGCTCAGGTCATGACCCCAGGGTCCTGGGATCGAGCCCTGCGTCAGGCTCTCTGCTCCGTGGGGAGCCTCCTTCTCTCTCTTTCTCTGCCTGCCTCTCTGCCTACTTGTGATCTCTGTCTGTCAAATAAATAAATAAAATCTTAAAAAAAAAAAAAGAATGCTAACTAGGGTGCTTGGGTGGCTCAGTGGGTTAAATGTCTGTCTTCAGCTCAGGTCATGATCCCAGGGTCCTAGGATCGAGTCCTGCATTGGGCTCTCTGATCAATAGGGAGCCTGTTTCTCCCTCTGCCCCTCCCCCTCCTTGTGCGCTCGCTCTCTCTCTCTCTCGCTCACTCTTGCAAAATAAATTTAAAAATCTTTGGGAAAAAAAAAAAAAGGAATAATGCTAACTAGGCCCCGTTCCAGGCTACTTGAGTACATGTCTGGGAATGGGCCCCCATCTCTGTGTCTGTGTTAAATAGAAATCCAGGGGTGATTTTGATGAATATCTGGGCAGGAAGCAGGGCCTAGATGATCCCTGCAATCTACTGTATAACTGAGATTCTCTGAGGGACCTGGGACTCCATCCCGGACCTGCCTCCTGTTCTGTGTGGCCCAGATTCAGTGTCTTCATTACTCTGTGCCTTATTTCCCCACCTGCACAGTGGACAATGAACTCCACAGTCTTCCCGGTCCACAGGACGGCATGGAAGAAGAATGGAATTTTGAGTGTCTGGACCACTACATGAAAAGCATGTTCTTGGCTTTTGGGATTATTCCCACGTACTTGCAATCACATCTGTGGAGAAGAACTCAAAGACACAAAAATCCTTTGCTGTGAATGGTTTGGTGGATTTCACATCTTTGGCTCTTCATGTGTCCTTTCAGTCCACATTGATCCCCAGTTTGGCCTATTCCAACATTTTCAAGTACTAACTGAATTTTTATCATTGCCTTTTTGACATTTCAGGCTTATTTTGAAATTGTTACAGGCTCACAGGAAGTTGTAGGAAGAGACTTGTATGCCTTTTCTTCCTCTCCCTCCACCCCCCACAATGGCTAATTCCAAATGACTATAGTACAGGGTCAAAACCAGGGAAGTGACATTGGCACTGTGTGTATATATATATATATTTTAACGATTTTATTTATTTATTTGACACAGAGAGAGATCACAAGTAGGCAGAGAGGCAGGCAGAGAGAGAGGGGGAAGCAGGCTCCCTGCTGAGCAGAGAGCCCAATTCAGGGCTCGATCCTAGGATCCCGAGATCATGACCTGAACCAAAGGCAGAGGCTTAACCCACTGAGCCACCCAGGTGCCCCCAACACTGTGTGTATATTTTAAAGATAAAATAGGGGACGCCTGGGTGGCTCAGTGGGTTAAGCGGCTGCCTTCGGCTCAGGTATTGATCCCGGCATCCTGGGATCGAGTCTCCCATTGGGCTCCTTGCTCGGCAGGGAGCCTGCTTCTCCCTCTGCCTCTGCCTGCCACTCTGTCTGCTTGTGCTCAGTCTCGCTCCTCTCTCTCTCTGACAAATAGATGGATAAAATCTTTAAAAAAAAAAAAAAGATAAAATAGGTCATGAGTTCATCTTACAAATTCAAGTTTTTAAGATTTTTACTTAATCTAATTATGAATTTTTTCTCCTGATCCGGAATGTCTAAGTGATGCTGATTTCATACGATCTATTCCACAATGCACTACAACAGACTCAGAGTAAGGAAATCAACAGAACAACCCTCAAAACCACGGCTGAGTAGAGTTTAAGATTTTTTTTTTTTTTTTGCTTTTCTTTTTGTCCATAAGATAGATCCTTCTAAAAATAGTGTCCAGGGGCGCCTGGGTGGCTCAGTGGATTAAAGCCTCTGCCTTCAGCTCAGGTCATGATCCCAGGGTCCTGGGATCGAGCCCTGCATCGGGCTCTCTGCTTGGCCAGGAGCCTGCTTCCCTTCCTCTCTCTCTGCCTGTCTCTCTGCCTACTTGTGATCTCTGTCTGTCAAATAAATAAATAAAAAAAAATTAAAAAAAAAATAGTGTCCGATTGCCGAGTACTGAAACTCACTGGGGGTGTTGATTCCAATGCCGTGATGCCCTCAGAAAGTTCTTCGTGGTGGGGAGAACTATAAGAAGAGTCTGGGGAAACTCATCACCACCCTGAACGCCGCCAAGCTGGGGCAGACACCTAGGAAGTTTGTGTGTCCCCCACCGTCACATGGACTTGGCCTGGCAGAAGCAAGATCCCAGCACTGCGGTGGCTGGGAGAACTGGTGCCCAGTGACAAACGGGGCCTTCCCTGGTTGATCACCCCTAGCCGTCCTGGGGTATTTGGAAGAAAAGCCTGTTTCTGGGAAGTCAGATGAGCAGAAAGGGCAGAAAGGGGCCCACACCCTTGCCAAGGGACATAATCGCGTGCACTGGGGCGAAGCTGCATGAGATGGAAGCTGGCGTCACTGAGTAGGACACTTTTGAGCAAACCAAGGCCACCATAGGTAATGCAAAGAACTGGAGCAAGGTTGTCCAGGCCTATGAGCCCATGTGGGCTACAGGTACTGGCCAGACTGCCACAGGAAGTACACGGAACGCTCCAGGGCTGGCTTGAGTCTCACGTGGCCAATGCTGTGGCTCGGAATGTCGCATTTATCTGTGGAGGTCCCGGAATGGGAGCAAGCTGCAAGGAGCTGGCAAGCCAGCTGGCTGTGGGCGGCTTCCTCAAGCCCAAACGGGGGGACAGCATCCATGACAAACTGCACCCCATCTGCTTCCCCACTCTTCCTGCTCAGCCAGGGACAGCGTAGCTCAGAGACCCTCTTACTGTGTACCCCACTGCCCCCCAAAACTGCACATGCTTCTGGATGGTTCACCTGCCCCCTCTCATGGCCTAATCCAAACCATACCCCTTCTTTATGTTTACCCCTAGCCCTGTAATAGTTGGGACAGGCCTCTCCTTTCTCCGCTTGTCGTCATGGTTAGCATGACACAGGGGACCAAGGCGGCTTCTCCTTGGTTGAGAGGGGAGAGGGGTGGTGGAGTTTGCTTGCGGGTCCCCTCGGTCCTCAATGAGAGCAGGAGAGAGAAGCCATCCTCTTCTCCCGTCTGGCGCCACGAGGCCGAGGGCTGAGAGCCAGGGGTGCGGCTCTGTCCCGGGGTGCCGATGCCTGTGTGTGGTTTGTGGTATGTACCTGCGAAGTTCCACGCATGGGAAAGAGAAACACCTGGCGCTTCAAACAAATCACTTGGGCTCTTTTCTCTCCATGCACTTTTATCCTCTAGCCTGTGTATGTTTCGGTTCCCTTGCCTCATTTTGGTGTCCCTTTTAGATAGGGCCTTTTTAAACCTTTCTATCCTAATGGTTTTGTTTTGAGCATCAGCAGACAGAGAAAAGCTGAGAGAACTTTACAGCAAACACCAGTACACTCAGCACCTAGATTCTATGGTAACATTTGACTGAATTTGCTCAATTCCATATGTTTTCACCCATCAAGTCTCTGTCTATTAGTTTATCTTCGTTTTTGTTGTGTAGGAAAGCAGTCAGTACCATTAGCTGATAAAACATGTCAGTGTGCATACCATGATGACTTTAGTCCCATCTTGTTTACAAGAAAAAGAAAGTATTTCTGCTCTAGTAGTTTTTGGCAGGTTAAATATAATAAACCCGTTCATTGTTTAGAGCAACAAAGTTGAAAAGGGTGATAATGACGTGTTGTCTGTTCCGTGGATGTCCCCTAAGTGACCACCCACCACACCAGTCAGTTCCAGCTCTCGGGAAAAAAACAACCTTACAGTTCCATGGCCTGTAGAATATTTAAAAAAGATTCTCGGTAGTGTTTGTATTCCCAAGTCTTCTCCCACGTCTGACCTTCTACTGCTCTAGAGGTTGCTTCTGTGTTTTTCAACTTCCACCCAAACATAGGATATACGTCTTTTAAAAAAATCTCATCCACAAAATGCACTCAAAGACTTTGTTAGCTTATCAACAGGTTTATTTTACTGAATGTTTTGGGAGAGAATGTTCTGGTTAGAAACGGGAGATTATATCCTACCCCACACAGCCGTTAAAACCTTCATGTATTTGCCACGTTTAGCTGGCGACTCGGAAATAGGCTTTTCCCTTATTTGTCTTTCCTGCAGTACACTTTAGTTTTTCGTAGATGTGAGGTCATGTCCAGCCGCATGTCTGGAGCACAGAGATCCGCTGTGACTGCGGGTGGCTGGACAACCGTATACAGCAGGGTTTGAGTTTCTTCTGAGGTTAGAGACTTGGCCTCCTGAGCAGGGGGTCTTGGCTGCAGGAGGGCCCTGGGAAAAGGGCCCTGGGGCCGGAACATGGCAGTGACCCCCTGCAGTCCCTACTTCTTTTTTCTTTCTCATCTTTGCTCTTTCGCTTTGCCTTCAGATCTGGTAGGTCAGTGCCCCTGGACACGATGAAAAAGAAATCCTTTCTGTTTTTGTTTTCTGTTTTCTATGCTTTTTAACTTCTGAGTGGATGGTCGGATATCTTCCAGATACAGAATGCATACATGCACAAATATGCAGGAGTGTGCCTGTGTGAGCTCCGGAGTCAGGGTGTGTGGAGAGAGATGCGTGAGGCATGTGCACAGGAGCAGCCTCTGCCCTTGGTTCAGGATCACAGTCTCCGGGAATTCACGCCTTGAGTGTGTGAATCAAGCCACGGGAGGGTCTTTGGACGGATGCATGGGTGTCCTGTGTGTGCGTGCCTGCAGATACACGTGAGTGCACACGCAGCTACACTGGCATGTGACTGGTGTGCAGGCCGAGGAGGGACTGAAATCTTCGCTGTTTAAGACTCCTCTGTGCAGGAGACCAGGCAGACAGAGGATGGAAGCCGCTCGTTCCAAATGCAAAGCCAGAAGGAAAAGGGCTCTTGTTGGTCTGGCAGGTCACAGGTGCCCCAAGCAGCATTCATCAGTCTTGGCCAATGAGTACAGGGGTGTGTTACAGAAGAACGGATGCTCCTTTCAAAGGCACATGGATGGAAGGGGAAAGAAGGGGGAGTGGGGGTCAGGGAGGGAAGAAAGAGGGGAGTCAGCAGACAGCTGAGTCTGTGTTCTATCAACTGTTCTGTATTTCAGCATGTTCTAGGTTTCTGAAAGCGGCGATCAGCAAAAACGTTTGTTCTATTTCCTATGAACACATTAAACAGGTAATGGCGACCTCCAGTTCAACTCACAGCGTCGAGGTCGGCGGCCAGCCTGAGAGCCTTCTCGTAACACTGCAAGGCTTCGCACACTTCCCCTTTCAATTTGTGGATGAATCCAAGGATGCTCAAACTTTCCACCACACGGACATCCTGACGAACGCATCTCTTCGCCAGCTTCTCTAAGGCAGTGAGAATCTTTTCGCTGGTGTTGGAGGCTGTTTTGATTTTGAGACCTTTTAAATAATGGGTGATTGCGTTATCTGCAGATCTCTTGTGAAGCTCTTGGAAATGGCCGTAGTGGTAATGAATCATTTGCTGTAGTTGATCGTTGGTGTTCTCCCTGCACAGCACTTTCTGAAAAGTGTCCTCCGCCTCTGCGTATCGGCCTATTTCTGCATACAGGTCAGCCAGGTCAACGTAAGCCAACTCAAATGTGGGCTTTATCGCCAAAGCCTTTTGAATTTCACCTATAGCCAAGTGAACCAACCTGCAGACATTTTCTCTGTCCTGTCCCCGGGGCTGCCAGTTGGCAGCTCTCTT
>NW_022631928.1:0-21927 GCF_010015895.1 Lontra canadensis
GTGGTATCTCAATGTGGTTTTGATTTGAATCTCCCTGATGGCTAATGGTGATAGCAGTTTTTCAAGTGTCTGTTAGCCATTTGTATGTCTTCTTTGGAGAAGTGTCTGTTCATGTCTTCTGCACATTTTTTGACGTGATTAGTTATGTATAGAAGAGTGAAATTCAACCATTCTCTTACACCATACACAAAGATAAACTTGAAATAGATAAAAGGCCTCAACATGAGGCAGGAATCTATCAAAATCCTAGAGGAGAACACAGACAGTAACCTCTTCAACATCAGCCACAACAACTTCTTACAAGACATGTCTCCAAAGGCAAAGGAAATGAAAGCAAAAATGAACTTTTGGGACTTCATCAAGATGTAAAGCTTCTGCACAGCAAAGGAAGCAGTCAACAAAACAAAGAGGTAACCCACAGAATGGGAGAAGATATTTGCAAATGACACTACAGACAAAGGGCTGATAAATTGTTTCTAAGATAAATGACACATGAGCAATCTGCTTAGATCTGACAGACTCCAGTGCAAGGTTTATCATTCCAATAATTTATCTCTGATTGCTATTCCACTGAAGTATTAAAACTTTATGGATTAGATATCAAATTAGTTTATGAAATAAATAATTTTTAAATGCTACCTGTGCCATAATTTTTGTTTGACAAAGTAGTAAATCTGTATATTATATGTCCAAAGAACCAAAGATAAGACGAATAAAAAGTCTGTATGCATTTTGAGATAGTTACTAAGTTTTTTATTGGTGGGATGGGTAGCATTATAAAACTGAAAACTCCAGGAAAAATCTAAAAATAGCGGCCCCTGGGTGGCTCAGTGGGTTAAGCCTCTGCCTATAGCTCAGGTCATGATCTCAGGGTCCTGGGATTAAGCCCTGCATCGGGCTCTCTGCTCAGCAGGGAGCCTGTTTCCCCCTCCCCCTCTGCCTGCCTCTCTGCCTACTTGTCATCTCTCTCTCTGTCAAATAAATAAATAAAATATTTAAAAGAAATCTAAAAATAATTTCATATATCATTAATTTGAGATGTAAATTAAAAGAAGCTTTTTTTTATCTATCATAGAACTAAGGCATTACTCAGCTGAAGATCGAAAGAAACTTACCATGTTAAAAAAAAATGACTATGTAAAGTCTTATATACAATAATTCAAAATAGGAGTTTGAACATATAAAGCATTCTAATGAGTTAATAAAGAATTACAATGAAAATGAAGGAGACACTGTGTTTACCTATATTAGATGACAATGATAATGGTGGAACATCCAGAATTGTTTGCTCAGTATAAAATAAAAACCATGGTAGAAGTTACTTTTAAATTTTTTAAAATATGTATGAAAGTCTTGCTATGAAGAGGTACAAAGACAATGGAAAACATAAATCATAATTATTATAGATTTGTTGTCTATTCATACAATGGAGTGCCAGGTACTTTCCAAAAAAGATGAAGGATTAGCTAATGTCATGAGAAGCGTTTCTGATATGCTGAAAATTCAGGAAACCAAATTGTGTATGTCTCTCTATGTATATAGATGGAGAGAAGAGAGAAAGAGCAAGAGGGCAAAAGCAAAACAGGGATTGAAGATCAAGACTGAGCAGGATACAGAGAGAGAAAAACCATGAGAAAAAGAGTAGGTGGAGATAACTATGATCTCTGAGTAATGGGATTAGAGGAGATTTTACATCCAATTCATGTATTTTTCTATATTTTTCAAGATTCATTCAAAATTTTATATATTTAAAGTATATTTAAGATTAAATATATTTTACTTATAATATGAAAATTAACCTTAAAATTTGAAAACATCAGAAAAAATGTGAAGAGTTTTATTCTGTTTTATTGAATTTTGAACCATGGTGGACTCTCAACAATGTCCTGCAAACACTCTTTCCATTTATTTCATTAGTTACACTTATTGGCTGAATTCTAAAGATGTACCCAAGATTCTTGTCCTCTGGTTATTCAATAAAACACTAGTCTAGGTATGTGGTGAAGCAGCTTTGCTGGTAAAATTAAGGCTTTTGACCTTAAAATAGGGAGATTGTCTTGAACTGTCAAAGGAGCCCAACCTAATCACTTCATCCACTAAAAGCAGAGGATTTCCTCTTACTGGAGTCAGAGATGTTGTAGACAAGGAAAGGACAGAAATGAGGCAGAAAAGGAAATCAGAGAGATTTTGGAAGCATGAGATATACTCTAGCCTATGGTTGCTGGCTTCAAAGTTGGAGAAACAGAACCAGGGAATGCAGCAGCAGCCTGGAGGTGCTGAGAATAACCCCAGCCAAGAGCCAACAGGGAAATAAAGACCTCCATCACAGATACTCCAGCAGACATGTGTCCTGCAGACATTTTGATATCAACCATTTCAGACCTTAAGTGGATCCCACCAGCCATCTTGTAAGAACCTGCCAGACCACCTGAATTTCTTAAGAGATGTTATGTGGGCATTATTTAAAGCTACCAAATTGTGGTACTTTTTACTAGAGCAACAACAAATTAATTACTTAATTAATACAAATTGGTTTCTTCATTACTGCATCCTAAGCCTTTTCCCCATCTTAGTTCCCATCTTCCATCATATAGGAAATACTCTAACATGTTTTAATATATATAATTGAATAGACAAGTTAGTCAAATAAAATAAGTAGTATTTACTATGTGCAGTAATTTGATTTATATAAATGAATCTGTGCCATAGACTTTACTTCTTTTCAGGTTTTGGACAGTGACTTATGATTATTTGTTTTATAGGCTTATTACATTTAAATTCTGCATAGTTCATGGATTCAGTGTGGATTCACCATATTTCACTTCTCCTTTCTCCCTGTGATAGTCCTCGAGGTACCTTTAGTTCTTCACAAACCACAGACAATACTGTGATTAACATCCATGCTCAGGACTAATGATATACCTGCTATATTAATTCATAATTATCTAAGTTCTTTGTTATTACTTTATATGTAATGGGTACATTATATTGCCCTAAGATAATCAAGGCTCTCTTTCCCATATTTTTGTTAACACTCTCCATTATCACATAATATTTTATTTAACTTTGCCAATCTGATCATTATAAACTTTAATCTCACTTTTGTTTTAAAATGCATTTCTTTTAGTTCTAGTCATACTAAGCATGTCTTCACATACTTGCTAACTGTTCATTTTTTTTCAATCTGTGACTGGTCTACTCTTATTTTTTGCCTATTTTCCTTTGAGCTACATGTTTTGTTTTGTTTTGTTTTCTTGTTGATTTTTAAAAGTTTCTTATAAATTTTTAGTAAAGAATGTGGAAATGATTCTGTTTTTTTTTTTAAACCATCTTTATAGAAATACAATTTATATGCAATACAACGAACCACTTTTCAGTAGCAGTATTGTGATATTGTTGGAGGTTTGTTCTTTTTTTTTTTTCCATTTACATGTGTGTACAGTGGTGCATTAATGATGTAGCACTTACTGGATTTAAAGATGAGTGCTAATTAGAGCACTAAGGTTGCTGAAAAGTTTAACCTATCCACCTTGAGTAGGCTGGTGTCAGAGAGGAAAAGGAATTATAATATGAAAATATTCCAAGCATAATTTTTACGTTTTTTTTCTTACACAAGTTTACTGCGGTGTATTTTATTTATTTTTTTCTTTTTTGACGTGTATTTAAAAATTATACAATTAACCATTTCTTGTGAACAATTCAAGAACTTGTAGTAACTTTACTGACTGATTATACCACCACCATAAATCCATATCAGAACATTTTCATCCTCTCTTGTCCATTTGCGGTTAATTCTTATTTCCACTCCAGACCCAGGCAACCACTAATCTACTAACTGTTTTGTGAATATTTCATTTATACAATGAATTGACTATATGAATTTAGAGAGTATGTGGTCTTGGGTCTAGCTTTTTTACTTAGCATAATGTGTTTCAAAATTCATCTGTAAGACAACATTGTCAGTAGTTTTCAGTTTTATTTTGAAGAGTTTCATGTTATGGATACACTATTTATTATCTAACCATCAACCAGTTAGTAGACATTTGTTTACAATTTTTATCTATTGTAGTCAGTTTTTCTTTATTATGGCTAATGCTGCTATAAACGTTTAAGTTAGATCTTTTTGTAAGCATATTTTCATTTATCTTTGACTGACACCTAAGAATGGAAATACTAGATTAAATGAAGTTCTATTTTTAGCTTTTAGAGAAATCAATAAACTATTTTTCATAATAGTTGCACCATTTTACATTCCCATTGTAACATATAAGGATACTGGTTTCTCCACATATTCACCAACATGTGCTATTGTTTGTCTTTTTGATTATAACCATCCTCCTAGATATGAAGTAGTATCTTATGGTCTAATTTACATTTCCCTAACTACTAATGATATCGAATAACATTTTATTCATTTGAAATGTTATAATTAGCTGATTATTGTGTTTGATGCAAACTGTTTATTCACATCCTAGTTGGTTAATTGATTGAGATAATTATTTTGATCCATAGAATATAGATGAATAAAGCTAACAGTGTCTATACTATTAATATAAGTCACTTCAAAGTACACAAGGTACTTGTTAAAATGTTTTAAATTAATAAACAGTAGCACAGTTCTACAGTTAAACATTAAATATTATTGACATTGCAGAAAGTGTACCCCTCCTTTAAAATGATCAAGTTATATGAGAATTAAAATGTTTTGAGGCACAGTTTTTTGAGAATGATATGAAGTTAGTTAACTTACTTCTCAGATAGTATCAGCATATGTAAGTTAAAAGATATTCCACAGAAACTTCTTCTCTACACAGATCTGGGTTAGGCTTGGCTAAAAGAGAAATTTTGCACAGTATTTGGATGGCAAAATAAAGCTTCAGTCATCATTTTTTAGTTTTCCTGATTATATGAGATTCTGACTTCTAGAACATGATTTTTAAGACCATGAACCATAACCTTTTGATATAACTGTTCCACTAGAAGGAAATTATTTCCATCTCTAGTGAACAAAAACCTGAATGTTAACCTTTTCCCCTATAGAATAGTACAATAATAGCTCATGAAATAAAAGTCTAGTCCAGCATTTTTCTAAAAGAAAACCAGGGGCTTAATTGCCTATTTTCCTTAAAAAAAAAAAAACAAAAATAAAAACAACCAAACAAACAAACAGAAAAAAACAAAAAAACAAAAAAACTCAATAACTAAATATACTCAAACAGGAAAGCACACTCTGTTTAGCATACACTTACTTTCTTTAACTTCTACTCTGAGGCAGTTGCTAATTATTGGCAACCTCTGGAATTTCTAATTTAATGGATAAATCCCTCTTCTATTTTTTCCCCCTCTCTCTCTTCTAGCTACTCTGATAAACCTTATCAAGGTCACCATACATTTCACTAAGAAATTTACTTTCTCTTTTATCCTATATCACAGTGATTTCTTCCAAGTTTTTTTTTGTTTTATTTATGATACTGTAAAATCTACTCAAAAGGAAGTTTTATGTAAATTTTCTAATTACTTCTTTTAACTTGAAAGTTTATTTCTTTCATTGTCAGTTAAATAATCATTTAACTACATATATAATTCTGAGTTTAATTTTATTTTCTGTGATATATTTAAAACATTACTCTAGTTTGTTTTTGTATTAAGCATTACTATATTTGTTCCTCATACTTAGTTTTTTTCAGGTAATCACCGATTATCCCTCTGGAAATTTGAAACAGTTTTTTTTTTTAATTTTTAAAATTTAAATTAAATTTAATTAATTAACTAATTTTTTAATTTTGTGATTGACATGTTAGAATCAACTATAATTGTGTAGCTTCCTTCTGGCTTGTGATCATTACTCACATCAGAAGAAGTAGAAAAAAAAAGAAAACTAGAAGATTAATATTTGCAGAAATAATGATAATCATCTCCTAAATGAAACAATGATGTAAAAACTCAGATGGGAAGGAGTGTGCCAAACCAAATCATTTAGACAAGTAAACACAAATAAACACTTCTACACACACACATTTATACAATTCCACTTATAATCTAATAATTCTCTCCAATTGTAGATGAAGATCCTGCCTTCCTTTAAACTAATTAGTTCATTAATACCTGTAGTGATACAGAGAAGTCACAGGAAGTATATAGAAACATAGCTTTGACGTTTCACATATTATCATGCCACTTCCTTCTCTTCTCTTCAAAATATCTCGGGACAAATTGATTGGGTAGATTTTTTTTTCTTAAAATTTAATGATGATATGATTATATTCAACAAGGATGCAAGATGGTTCATAGCAGAGGTTCCTAGATAAATACAGAGAGGATTTGAACTTCAGTGTTCTAGGAATAATATTTGATGAGTTGAATATGCAGTAAAGTGATTTAACAAATCCTTTCTCTTCCCAACAATACCTATCTTTAGAGCTATAGAAACCCTACACTACCCTCTACTGCCCTGTGGAAAAATTGAGGTGAAGGTCGTTGGACTGAACCTGCTTTATAAATGGGAATGAACATAAAACAGTTTAGTAACGGCAGAAATATTATTCTAATTGCATTCTTTTAAAAAAGCAATGAGAAAAGTCTACAACAGAAACTAGATATGTACTATATGTTGGCTAATTGAATTTAAATTAAAAAAAAAAGTTAAAATGTATTCATGTTTCTTACCTGTATTTCTTTGAAATCATGAAAAAATGCCATTATTTTACTGGGTTTGAAGTGGCCACATCATCTCCTCTTACCCTCAGTCCTCTAGGACCTCACCCCTTCATGCCTCACATATTATCCCAGCCCCTTGCTACATAGTGTTTGCGTGTCTTCTAGATCCTCACTGAATGTCTAAACTTGATTTTTTAAATTCAACCCTTTCATTTTCTAGATTTCAAGATCCTATTCTTCTCCATAGGTTTTTTCATCATTTAACAACCATTAAAGCTCTAAAGATGCAATCTGATAAATAGGACACCTCTTAGAGAATTGTGATAGGAAGCCTTTGTGGTAGAACACTTTTGGAGCAGGAGACAGATTCATATTACATACTGAAGTACAACCTAAAAAATACATGCTTTAAGTAAATAGAGAATTGAAATATATACTTTTATTTTTTTAAAGATTTATTTATTTATTTTAGAGAGAGACAGAGAGAGTAAAAAAAAAAAAAGGGGGGAGGGGGAGGGATGGGGAGAGGGAGGGGGAAAGAATCCCAAGCAGAAACCACCCTCTCCCCAAGAGGTGAGTCCTACACAGGCTCAATTTCATGATTTCTTAAAAAAAATAAATAAGATTTTTTTTTTCTAATTTTAGAGAGAGAGAGACTAATGGGATATTTTTACTCTGTTCTAGCGTAAAATATTTTTCAGACAGACAGTTATTTTTACTTGTTAAATTTGTATTATAATATTTATTTATTTATTTTTAATTTTTTAAAAGATTTTATTTATTTATTTGACAGACAGAGATCACAAGTAGGCAGAGAGGCAGGCAGAGAGAGAGGAGAAAGCAGGCTCCCTGCTGAGCAGAGAGCCCAATGTGGAGTTTGATCCCAGAGCCCTGGGATCATGACCCAAGCCAAAGGCAGAGGCTTTAACCCACTGAGTCACCCAGGCGCCTTTGTATTATAATATTTAAAGGGAAAGGTTTGGAAAAAAAAAAATTAAAGGGAAGGCTTATGATAGCCCAACCTAACATTATATCTGCTAACTCATTTTATAGGATAATTCTACATTTAATTGAGTAGGGTCTTGGTATAACAAAGTAAAATAGCTGACATAATCATTATGAGATTAGATGTAAAAACAAAAGAAAACATATGAGATTCTTTACTGGCTTCCCAGGCTTAATTCCATTAACATAGATTAGAAAATTTATTAGGCATCCGGGCACCTGGATGGCTCAGTCAGTTAGGCCCGTGCCTTCGGCTCAGGTCATGATCTTAGGGTCTTGGGATGGAGCCCCACCCCAGGCTCCCTGCTCAGCAGTCTGATTCTTCCTCTCTTTCAGCATCTCCTTCCACTTGTGCTTGCTCCCTCTCTGTCTCTAATAAATAAAATATTTTTGGAAAAAAGAAAATTAATTAAGCATCATTATCAAATTCTATCCAAGAAAACAATTTAGGCAAATTTTCTTTTAAATAATTAATATTGGGACACCTGGGTGGCTCAGTCAGTTAAGCCTCTGCCTTTGGCTCAGGTCATGACCCCAGGGTCATGGGATCCAGCCTTGCTTTGGGCTCCTTGCTCAGCAGGGAGCTTGCTTCTCCCTCTGCCTGCAGCTCCCTCTGCTTGTGGTGTCTCTCTAAAATGAATAAAGTCTTTAAAAAATAAATAAATAGTTACTATTATGACATATAAATCAGGAGAGGTTAGGTCTTTTTTGTACAATTAAAGGCAAAAAGAAGAAACAGAAAGAAACAAAATTAAATACAGAGTAGGACAAACACAATAATGTATGAAGAATCTGCAAAGAAAAGGAAAACCTAATTGGTCTGTTAGTAGATGTTTAGCTTCTGTATAATTAGGTTTGACGATCTAAAACCAGAACTGAGGGTGTGCCTGGATGGCTAAATCCGTTAGGCATCTGTCTTCTACTCAGGTCGTGGTCTCAGGGTCCTGGGTTGGAGCTCTGCCCCGCCTTTGGCTCTTTGCTCAGTGGGGATCCTTCTTCTCCCTCTCCCTTTGTTACTCCCCCTGCTTGTAATCTCTTGTGCCCTCTTTGCCAAATAAATAAAACCTTTAAAAAATAAAAATAAAATAAAACCAGAGCTGATTGACAGCTATATTTAAACTTCACATGTCTTTGTTGTTACTATCACAAGACTCCTGACCCAGGAATGTGAAGACTGGATCTGTCTTCAAAAACATTTTTGCCTCAAGTAAGGTTAATCAGAATTTCAAAGTTCTTTGAAAATTTTGCCCTTTAACACATAACAGAAATGTATTTTGCTATAAGACCTCTTTATTGAGATAAATCACAGTGTGTGACTTTTGGTGTCCAAATTTCAATATTCAGTGAAGAAAATATGAAGTTCTCTTTTAATCAAAACCGAAAAGAAGGATTGCTCACTAGGCCCCCCTTGAGGGAGTCAAGAGTCCACTGGCAGATGGAGCCATTAGTTTCACCTGTTTTCCGGAATGTCGGTGGTGAGTAAAAATGACCATCAAGGTTGTAATTTCACACCCCAGAAACTATTTCAATGCATATCAAAGAAGAGGTTCCCTTGGTATCCTAACACAAATTCCCTGAACTTTCAGATCTACTTTGGTACGTGAGAACACAGTCCATAAAGAATAAGACTTCAAACACACCAATTTGCACAGAGAGAGAGAAAGAGGAAAAAACAAAAACAAAACAAACAAAAAACCCAAAATTTATACAAAGTCAGTCAGTAAATTTCTTTTTTTTTTCTTTTTTTTAAGGGTATTCTTTCTTTATTTGACAGACAGAGAAACAGCCAGAGAGGGAACACAGGCAGGGAGAGCAGAAGAAGGAGAAGCAACTTCCTCACTGAGCAGGGAGCACGATGTGGGGATCTCAGGAACCTGGGATCATGACCTGAGCTGAAGTCAGACACTTAACGACTGAGCCACCCAGGTGCCCAAAGTAAATTTCTTGAGGAAGCAAACATCTGATTTTCATTGTGGGTAAAATGTGAAAATACAGCAGTGTCAGAATGCCTGCTTTTAAGTTGAAATGATCTGGCATAAGAATTACCAAAATGAGGTTTGAGCATGTATATGGCTTTCATGATTTAATTCCAGAACATTTACAGGAAGTGATCCCACACGGATTAATTCATATGCTTTCTGAGAGAAGTCAGGGATCTCTTACACACTCAGTTCTGCACTGATAATAGAGCATAATCTGTTTATTCATATATTGTTTTAAAAAAAATCAGTCAACAGTTGTGCATCATGCACATGCCAGTGGTGTATTTATATTTGATGTTCAATCTCAATATGGACAAATAGAATTCATTTTTATTCAATTTTTTAAAATAAAATTTCATTAACCATTAGATGTTCAAAGTATCCCATTTTGGCAAGTGGAAGCCTCTTCAAGCTGTTTTATGTATTGTTTTGATGTGGCCTATGTATATGGATAAATGTATATATGCATATATCTATATGTAATTGTATATGTATGTATTTATTTATATACATGCACACATAACCATACATAAGCATATGTATGTTTGCATATATATTTTTTGTTTTTATTAAATTGTAAATTTATTTTGATGCTTATAATTTCAATCTAAACTATTGAAACCACTATTACATGTGTGTTTCTCTTCTTCCACAGTGAGAAGCTCATCTCTGAAAAATATTGACATATTTATCTGTTTGTTAAAATAGTATCAGAAGTGTTACACCAACACAACTACAAACTGATAGTCTAGATCTAGATATCTAATCTATCTATTAGATCTATCTAATAGTCTAGATAAATATATTTGGGGTTGTTTTTTATTTTTGCCTCAGGATTGAGGACACATGTCAATGTTTTTTGTATTAATTTAATTTGTCTTCACAGGTTTTTTGTTATCCAGTTGCTAGAAAATTGATTCATTTGTTTCTCTTTGCACTCAGTTTCAAACTTTCTTCTCCATTCCTTATTAATTTATATTTGATAACATATTAAATTTGTGACATGACATAAAAATTTGAAGCTTCTTCCACCTCATTGTATCTCCCACCTCATCGTCAACCATCCTCTTTCGATATCCAATTTCATATCTTCTGGTTTATCATCCCTGTGCTTATTTTTGGCAAAGTAGTTCTTTGAAATTCAAAGCAGCACACTATATATATACTGGTTTGCACTTCTCTCTGGGTTACCAAAAATACATTCTTGATATCATTGTTTAACAGTTAATGGAGACCTTTTTCATTCTTTTCTTTTAATCACTGCATTGTACTAAATTATGTGGATGTATTTTAGTTTACTTAGCAACTTTTTATATGTAAGCATTAAGACTACTTTCTGCAGTTTAGTGTTAAATACAATGTGATGATTAACAACTGCTATTTTATTTCATGATGTTAAAGATGTAACTTCAAGAGAGTTACTTGAAGTGGGTTTGTTGGATTAATTTTAATGCTTATTGCCATGTTCCTGATTATAGGAATTGTACCATTCCTTATTCCCATCAGCAATATATAAAAGTGGCCATTTGTTTTAACTCCACCAATACATTATTCTATCAAAAATTCAATTTTTTATAATTCTGATGAGAAAGCTGCTTCAGTGTAGGTTAGAATTGCATATGTTTAAACTGCCTTTGTATCTATTTTTATATTATCAGTTCATCCATTTATAAAGTTTTTAAATTTTTCACTTTCCCACTGACTTTGAAAAGTTATTAATTAGTAAGATAAGTCTTTTTAGCCATGATGTATGTTACATTTTTTTTTCAATTTGTTATTTTTCCCTTAATGTTTCTTATGGATTTTCTTATTTTGCCATGTAAAAATTGGGGATTTTTTCTAATACATTTGAATTAACCAAATTTATTTTCTGTGGCACCAAAGTTTTTGAAGTACAGCTTAAAAGTTTCATCTCATATGCAGATTATAAAAGAAAGATAATGACATGTTTACTTCTAGTACTTTATAAAGTTTTACTTTTTAAAGTTGTATGTCTGATTCTTTTGAATTATATTTCTGTTTGGTATGTGGTAAGAATCTAATTTTATTGTATTCTAAATGGCTAAGCTGTTGTGTCATTTTTTTTTTTTAAGATTTTATTTATTTGACAGGCAGAGATCACAAGTAGGCAGAGAGGCAGGCAGAGAGAGAGGGGGAAGCAGGCTCCCTGCCGAGCAGAGAGCCTGATGCTGGGCTTCATCCCAGGACCCTGGGATCATGACCCCAGCCGAAGGCAGAGGCTTTAACCCACTGAGACACCCAGGTGCCTCTGTTGTGTCATTTATTTTAAAAAATAACTTTTGCTCTAGAATTTGAGTTTCTACCTTTATCACAAACTAAATTTTCATATATGCTTAGACCTGTTCCTAATGTTTTTATTTTATTACACTAAGCTAAATATCTACTCAAGTGCCAGGTAACATATTGATTTATTTGTGCAATCTTTTTAATAACATTATTCTCATTTCCTTTTTCATCATTTTCAAGAGAGTCCTAGCCATTCTTGCCTTTTATTATTTAATAAAAACTTCAACATCCACATCCTAGTTCCAGAAAATGAACCTGATGGCATTTTGATTAGGATCATATTAAATGTGTAAATTAATTTAAGGAAAACTGATATGATAATAATGGCTCTTTATCCAGGTTAAAAACAATTTTGTTGTGTTTTAGGAGGGTTTCAAGCTTCCTGGTATGAAATTTTCCAAATTTCTTATTAGATGTAGTTTCAAGTGTTTGACATGTTTTTAGGTTATGTAAATAAGGCTTTTTCTTCTCCATTTGGTTCAGTTTTCATAAGGTTAGAGGATGAGTGAAATTCACTTCATCTCTGGAATCTTCTCTGATACTTCCTTGTATAGAGGACAGCTCCTTTGAGGCTAGCATCATCTTTTTTAATATGAGACACTTTATAGCTTCAACTGTTAGGTACTTGAAAATGCAAAGTTTTTCCCATAAGAGACTCTTAACTCCGGGGAAACAAACCGAGGTTTTCAGAAAGGGAAGTGGGTGGGGAAGTTGGAATAACCAGGTGATGGGAACTAAGAAGGGCACATGATGTGATGACCACTGGGCGTTATACCCAACTAATGAATTTTTGAACCTACATCAAAGACTATAATGTACTATATGTTGGCTAATTGAACTTAAATTAAAAAAAAAAAATTAACCCTAAAACAACAACAGCAAAATAAAACAACAACAACAAAAAATACAAAGTTTTTCAAGTCAGGTGGACCACCTCCTTTGCTTATGAGTTTTTATTCAATTCGCGACCCCATTTCTTAATTGTTCTGTAACTAGTACATCTTCTAGGAAATAGAAGTATTAGTATCCTTCTTAAAAACCTTGTGAGAAATAAATTATATAAAAAAATGTATAGGGCTTTCCAAAATACTTACTTGGAGCTTATTACTTAAAAATTGTTATTCCCTTTCTATTTTAATAAAACAAATGAGGTATGTGTTATTGACTATTCTACCTCTAAGGAGTCTTCAGCATACATGAGAATGAGGTCATTAGTGTTTAGCAGAAGAAAAGGCAAATGGTTATTTATTTTTTTTTAAGATTTTATTTTTTCTATTTTTTTGACAGAGAGATAGTGAGAGAGAGAGAGAGAATACAAGCTGGGGGAGTGGCAGGCAGGCAGAGGGAGAGGAAGAAGCAGGTTCCCCACTGAGCAAGGAGCCTGATCAGAGGGCTTGATCCCAGAACTCTGGAATCATGACCTGAGCTGAAGGCAGATGCTTAACCAATTGAGCCACCCATGCACCCCGAAAATAGTTATTTAACAACTCATTCTACTCTTGAAATCCCATAATTGAAGGGCATAGTGTGGTGTTAAGATATCATTTATGAGGACACATACCTTTAAGAATGAATTCTGTAGAGCCAGGTGCTCTGTAAAGAAGTAACTCCCTGCTCCCATGCAAAAGATGGAAGGAGGATGATAAATATAATTCTTCAGTAAGACTTCAAACTTCATGTCCTAAGGAAACTAGCCTTTTTCATGGGAGTTTCATTTTTCCTCTCATGTCTCATCTGTGGGAAGGTGCTTCTTCCTACTAAGGGAAACAACTGACTTATGCAAGAACACAATAACATTCAGTTTTTTGAGGGATGATTTCCTTCAATAAAACAATGACCATATTCTGAAACTAAAATAAATAATTTTAAATATTGATTCTGAATGTTAAACTTTTAGGAACTTGAAAATATAAAACAAGAAATATTAAAAATCTGACATCTCTGATGATTACATGTAAAGTGAAAAACACACAACAGCTAATAACTGAATACATGACTTTCTTTCCTGATTCCATTTCTTATCTGAATAGAGATGACAAGAAATATTCCTTTCCCTCTTGGGCTTAAATAATAATAGAAGGAACAGGGATTATATTAAGATGAGAAATAAGTGAGATTCTCACTTATTTTCCCGACATTCCTAAAGGAATTAAACACTCCGTATCCACTATTTTCCTGCCACCTGTTCAAGATGGAACCACCTGGTTGAAAGCAAATAATTCCAGAGGATCTTCTCACTGCCACCCCTTTCAGCTTCTCTAATTTTCCTTATTAAGGAAACATAGACTGCACATAGAAGCATGAGAAAATCAATATATCTTCAAATAAGAGCTCATCTACACTGGTTCCTAATTAATGAGATTTCTCTTTACATATTCATCAAAGAGAGTTCTAGTAAAAACCTAAGAGTTTATGATTAACATTTCACTTGTCATCATCTATCTTTGGATCTTATCGTTTAGTTTGAAAAGGTTAATTGTGTATGAATCATCCATTATTTTAATAAAGTAGAGAATTTCAATCACCTGACTTTTCTGCTATACTTAGTTTTCTGAAACACCTAGCTTTTCATTTTCATTATTTGTGTGGTTCTAATTTTTTAAGAGTAAATTGACCATACAGAATTATCCAGAGCTTTGCATGAATCAGTACAAATGGGCACTTTGCAATTCATTTTATAAATTACATATTTAGAAAGTTATACACATGCTTGTGTGTATAACTTTCTAACACCATTAGAGATTTTCAAGTAAATTATTATCAGAGAAAAAAGTGCCTTTTTTAAAATTAAAATTCTTACTTTACTTTCTCTATATTTTAATTATATGACAAAATGTGGTAAAATAATCATTTTATTTTTATGTTACAGATGATTTTTTAATTAATACAACTATTAATTTGTTTAAATGATTCTTTATTTATATGAACTTCCCTTTCTTTATTCCCTGAAATTCAAACTATGAATTGAAAATGTATGCAGAAAACCTTACATGTGTTTTATTACTTTCCTCTAAGGGAGGTCAGAAATATGTCACATTTTAATGTTTCATATACTCCCAAGTTTAGTGTTTATTTATTTCTTAATTTGCAGTTAGAGAAAGAATGAAATCAACAGTACAGATTCAAATAATTACAAATAAAAAGTAAAAACAAAAAAAATCAGTGCAATTTGGAATTATTTTTACCTAAACTATTATTTAATAAGCTGTAGTTTGATTGAATTTTGCCCTGAATAGTTACAATTTGATATTTATTGGTCTAAAATATTTAGTATAACATTTTCTATGATCATTTGAAAAGGTATTTTGAATTTTCATTTTTTCCATAAGTCTGAGAAAACCTCACCCAAAGTGACAATTGTTGTCTTGAAGTAAGATAATTTAGAAAACCAAAACCAAAACCATGTGAGTTATCGATGTGTAACAAATTACCTGGACCTTTTGTAATTTAAAAATAGTGAATGTTTATTATCTCCCACAGTTCCTGATAGTCAGAAATCTAGCAGGGGCTCAGTGGTTTTAGATCAGAGCCTATAACAAAGACCTGCCAAACTCTGAGTTGGGGCAACAGCCATTTCAAGCCTCAACTGGGGCTCTAGAGTCTACTTTTAAGCTCACCCATCTGCTGGGTTTTAGGCCTTAGCTCTTCTGCAGCTCTGCCTAGAGGTTTCAGTTCTTTGATACATGGACTTCCTTACAGGTCTGCTCAAAATACAAGAGCCTATTTGTGCCACAGAATATAATAAGAGAAAGAGAGATATTCTGCTTTATGCTATCTAGCAGATTGACAAGCCCAAGTAAAATAAGGAAGGGACTATACAAGGGTCTAAGACCAAAGGACAGGATCATTGAAGGCCATACTGAAGGGTGCTTTCCATAGTTCTGTCTGTCCCTCAATGATTTATGTTCCTCCCACAAGTAAAACACATTCACTTTCTCATAAACACCTCCCAACACCACTAAAGTTTATCCCGGGACAGCACCAGCTCAGATACAGACTCCTGTGTCTAAACCAGGCCCACCTAGCAGGTGGCTTCCTTGGGTAAGTTTCCTTAGGTGCAGCCCCTTGAATATAGTTCTTCTTGACTCGGGAAATTAAAGTGACACATTATCTTCCATAGTACACCTAATTTATAATACTGGAATTAGCATAGATCATCCTCCAAAAAGGGGGAAAATGGAAGGAAAAAGTAGACATTAGGCCCAAAACATCTCTAAAATTCAGCTAAGCAAAAGCAGTGCATTCTATGATTTGGCCTCAAGGCCAGCAAATAATTGTTCTTGGCCTCTGGTTCCACTCTAAACCCTCTTTGCTTGTTCAGGAAAGGAAGCATGGGTTGGTTCTCAGTCTGTTTACTAATTGTTAAAAAAAAAAAAAAAAAAGTGGGTCAAAGGCTCCTTTTCATTTTGTACTTTCTCTGGCCTTTTCAGTCAGGGTTGGTGATATTTCTCAATGCAGAATTCCTTTTAAAAGTTATGACTTACTGAAGTTCATACTGTTAGATAAAAGCCACATTTAGGATCTCTTGGGGATAATCTCTTCTCTACCCTGCATTTCATCTGGGAAGGCTGAGGAAAAATGACCGTCAGTTTCTTAAAAGCTTGAATGTTTGATTGAAGGGATATATGTGGCATATATTTTATCTCTTTAGAGGGTCTTTGGTGTGACATAACCTTTGATCTTTTTGAGGTCTCAATAAAGGATTTTCAGTCATACCCTCAGCTTTAGTTTTGATCTATTTTTTTTTCTAGCAGTGTCATGGATTTGATATTTCCTGAGAGCCATATTATCCTTTGCCATCTGAAATCTCTGACAATTTTCCAAAACTATCAAATGTTTTGGTTTTCTTTCTTTTTTTTTTTTAATCACACTTTTCTCAAATATTACTATAAGCAACAAGAGGAAATGAGGCAGCATTTTCAAAGCTATGACTGGAAATCTCCTCCTTGGGAGAAAATTCCTTATTGGTCTTGGATGTTTCTGCACCTTGGATATATTTTTGAGGATGTTAACATAGCAACCAGAATTGGAAGACAGAGCTAGTCTGTCCTTCTAGGATATGCAGCCCAGGAGAATAAAGATCGTGTCTCTCTCTCTAGCAAATATTTGTAAATTTATGTATTAGATTCCTATCGCTGCTGAAACAAACTTGATTGCTTAAATTATAATATCTGTCTCCTTGGCTCATGGCCCCATCCATCTTCAAAGTCATAAATGGCTGGTCCAGTCTTTCTTATGCTCCATCACTCTAATATTGACTCTTTGGCCTCCCTAGTTCATGTGACTACATTGGTCCACCTAGATAATTCGGAAAAATCCAGAACAATCTATCCATCTCAAGATGCTTAATTTAGTTACATCTACAAAGTCACCTTTTCCATGCAAAGTAACAATTTACAAATTCTGATGATTAGGACATGGGCATTTTTGCAAGGCAATTTATCCTGCCTAACATTTTCCACATTTTAGACCCCAAAGATTCCATTCGTATTGCATAAATTATTTCCTCTCAAAATACAATGGTGGGACAAGGGAAGGATAGCAGTTATAGACAATCACATTCAAAATGAAATGGAAGGAAAAAAAAAAGGAGTCACAGAGTCAAACAAATTTGAAATCCAGATAGGCAAACAGCATGTTTTCAAAGTCTAGGAATAATCTTTGGCTCTCAGTTCTACTCTCTGGATCATAGATCCTCCACCCTCTCAGTTATCGTTTGATTTTTCAGAAGTGCAACATAGTTTGCATCTGAGCACATTTATATGTCTGTTTCCTGCTATAGAATGTTGGGACATTAACAGCCTTCTTTTAATTTATTCATTTCGTCTATCCCTTTTGGTCCAAGCTAGCAGTGTTTTTGCAGGTTAAAAGCTTTGTACCACGCTTGTGGGTTTTTCATGTATATTATGGGAATTCCCTCTATTAGACAAAAGGCTCCCCCATAGACATTTCCTGAAAAATCTGTCTTTATTCTTAGCTTCTGTCCAGACAGCTGCAGTGACCCATAAGCCAGACACCTTCAAATAGTCTTTGTGGGAATGAGTACTATGATCTTGAGTTCTTTCCTAGGAGCTAGCAAAGCTTCTAGTCTAACTCTGGTATTCTCTCTAGATCATGTTCTCCTGAGACTGAATCTCCTAATTTAGCATCTTTTGCAATCTGGATAGGCTAATAATTTTTCAAATCATCAAGTTCTATTTCCTATTACTTAATAGTTCTTCCCACAATGTATCTTTTTCTCCTGAGTTTTATTATAAACAGCAAGAAGCAGTCATGACACATTTTCAACACTTTGCTTAGAATTCTCCCCAATTAAATATCCAAGTTCTTTATTTACAAATTTTGCTTTGCACATAGCTGCAAGAAATAATTCAGTCAAGTTTTATGCCAGTGAAGAACAAAGACACCTTTTTCTCCAGTTTCCAATAACATATTTCTCACCTCTGAGTTTTTACCAGCAGTACCTTTAATGTCCATATATTTCTATTAACAGTCTGTTTACAATGATTTACAAATTCTCTAAGGTGATCTATGTTTTCTATTACATGTTCATCATTTCCATGCTTAAATGTCAATATTTCTTTCTTTTTTGTTTGTTTGATTTTTAGAGATGAAGGGATGGGTGGGTCAGAGAGAGAGAGAGAGAATCTTAAGCAGGCTCCAGGCCCATCACAGAGCATGATGCCAGGCTTGATCTCATGACCCTGACTGAGATCATGATCCAAGACAAAATCAAGAATCAAATGCTCAAACCACTGAGCAACCTAGGCATATTTCTGAAATGTCCATATTTCTAAACGGTCTGTTCAAGGCAATCCAAGCTGCTCCTAGAATGCCCTTCACAATTTTTCTAGCTTCTGACCCAATTCCAAAGTCACTTCCACATTTTTAGGTATTAGCTAGAGCAACACACCACTTCCAGGCACCGAAATTTAATAATTTCCTTAAGCTATTGTAAAAACTTACCATACCTCGTAGCTTAAAACAACAAAAACAGACTATCTTGTAATTCTAGAGGTCAGAAGACTGAAATGTTTCTCACTGGGATAAAATCAAAATATTAGCAGAGAAATGCTTCTTTCTGGGGTTCCTGAGGAGAATCTTCAGAGCTAACAAAGGTCAGACCAGTCTTTCTCATACTACTCCCTCTGGCACAGACTCTTCTACTTCTCTTTTTTCACTTACATGGATGCTTCTAATTATATTGGGCCCATTAGGATGTTTTCCCTATCTTAAAATGCTTAATGAAACCTCACCTGCAGAGGCCCTTTCGCCTTGGAACATAATATATCCACAGGTTCTGGAGTTCTTTGAGGAAGAACATTATTCTGTCTATTACAGTTAGCATACATCCCTCTTGGAAGATTAGGAATTTCTTTGTGATTCCTCATTTGTGACACAAATCCCATTCATGTCCCACATTCCACCGATCCACTTTACATCACCCCTGGGATGTGGGAATCAAGGGAATTGGAAGCAAATATGAAGCTTCTCTTATATATAGCGATTTGAATAAAAAACTCCATTGTCTCTGACCTGAGTTTGATGTCTTCTGTTATAGGTTATATTCAGTAGTGACTTGAAGGTCTATATAATACAGTTGATTTTTAGCCTTCCTGTAGAAGTTGAATTGTTATTAAGGTTATATGATAATAAAATCTTTTTTTTCCTATTGAGCAACATATCAATATATGATTATTTTCAGTTAGTGGAATTGCTATTGTACTTTATAATAACATTTGCCAATTCAATATCTTCTTTACTGAAAGGAAGATGAAAGGGCTTTTTGCTCTGATCTCTAGTTCTTGAAATATCCTTGAATGACATTTCTCATTACTTTCTGAAAATACCCACAGTAAAGTTGAATGTCTGTATTATAATCTAGAATCACTTCATGCCAAAAAAAAATAGTAGCTAAAATTATTAATTTTGTTTTTGGCAGTATTGTTTTCAGCAATTCTGTGGCTACTTTAAAAGAAAATCTAAGTCTATACTGTATTTTAGAAGTATTTTTCTCTTACTCAGATTCTACTTAACATTATTTCAGTTGGCAACCTACTGGGTTTCAAGCCAAGTATTTATATCTTCTACAAGCTAATATTGCAGCTAAGTATCTTATATATTCTTGTTTCTTATTTCTTCTTTCTTCTCACTTGTATTTTATGTAAAGTCTTTCAAGCTGAGGGAAAGCTGTGAGGGTATTTTGAGTTAGGGTTCCAGACCCTGAACTCTGTTTCAAGGAGATGAGCTTTGGCCATTTCCATCTTAACTATTGGTTTTCCACATTAGCTTTCCTCAGATAAAACAATGACTCCTTTGGATGGGGGGGGGGATCATAGTTTAAGCTGCATATTTTTGTGACTACTTTTCCTTAAAAAGAGGTGATACCAAGTGCACAAAGATGAAGTGTCCCGCTGCAAATTCATGTCCACCCAGAATCTCATGTGAACCTATTGGAAATGAAATAAATTATTTGCACATGTAATTAATTAAGATTAGGTCACTTGATTAGAATGAGCCCTTAACCTAATGACTTACAAGTCATTGTCCCTGTGCGGTCCTTATATGTAATGTAATATATACTCATGGCTTACAAGAAAGTCATGTAATGATAAGAGACAGACACAGAGAAAGAACATCAGGACACAATAGGGGCAGAGATCGGAATGATGCATCTGCCTTCCAAATAAGGAATGTCAAGAATTGCCAGTAATCAGAAGCTAAGAACTGGCCAGGAAGGTTCTTCCTTAACCTTCAGAGAGAGCATGGCTTTGTCTATGCCTTGCTTTCAGACCTCAGAACCATGAGATAATAAATCTGTTGTTTTCAAACATCAAGTTTGTGGTACTTTGTTTCAGCAGCCCTAGGAAACGAATACACTAATACTAAATCTGAGATGTCTCTCCGTAAAAACTTATTTCAAAGTATTTTGAAAGTCTATGTATTCTCTATAGGGTATAAATTTCTGGTAAATGTATTATCTTGAGGACATTCCATGTAAATCTTATTATAAGGTGTGATTATTCAGAAATAAGCCGGTTAAATTATTCAAATTAATTATTTTTCTTGATTTACCCTGAATTATGTGATTTATGACTCAAACCACATTTTTTACTCTATCTAGTTATAGGAATATGGCAATGTGATACATCCCAAGAGAACACAAAATTTGCTATGAGTCTATCACATGGAAAATAAAAGTAAAGATATTCTGGAGCTCATAGAGATCCACATTGTACTCCCTGACCTAAAATTATCTTTCCCTTTAAAGCTGGACAAGTCTTTTAACCTCAAGGCCCTCATCTTGGACAGATGTTACCTTGGACAAAGCTTAAGCTCAGTAAGTCTCAGTATTCCCATCTGTACAATGATCATATGTAATTACTAATAACATTTACCTCACTAGATGGTCAAATACATATGACATGATGTGTTTAGATTACAGAGAACTATGCTTGTTTTGTGCAGTCTGCACAAAAGTATGAGCAACAATGATGACAATAATGATGAATGATGATCATTCATATCTTTTTTTTCTTAAAGATTTTATTTGTTTATTTGATAGAGAGAGAGCACAAGGAAGGGAGTGGCAGGCAAAGGGAGAGGAATAAGTACAATCCCTGATGAGCAAGAAGCCCAACATGAAGCTTGATCCCAGGACCCTGAGATCATGACATGAGCTGAAGACAGACTCTTAAAAGACTGACCACACAAGCACCCCTATTGTTTTAATTTTAATTTAATTTAATTTTTTTCAGTGATTCAAAAGTCATTGCTTATGCACAACACCCAGTGCTCCATGCAATACGTGCCCTCCATAACACCCACCACCAGGCTCACCCAACCCTCACGCCCCCTCCCCTCCCAAACCCTCAGTTTGTTTTTCAGAGTTCACAGTCTCTCATGGTTTGTCTCCCCATCTGATTTCCCCCATCTTACTTCTCCTCTCCATCTCCCAGTGTCCTCCGTGTTATTC
>NW_022631929.1:0-21926 GCF_010015895.1 Lontra canadensis
AAGGAAGGAAGGAAGGAAGGAAGGAAGGAAGGAAGGAAGGAAGGAAGGGAATCCCGGCTGTCTAAGACCTCATGTGTCTTGGAGAATGAGGTCACCCAGCCCTAGAAAATTCTTTTCGGGAGGTGCCTGGGTGGCTCAGTTGGTTAAAGCGTCTGCCTTCAGGTCATGATCCCAGGACCCTGGGATCTAGCCCTGTCTTGGGCTCCCTGCTCAGTGGGGAGTCTGCTTCTCCCTCTTCTCCTCCCATGACCCCTCAGGAAATTCTTTTCAGGGAAGAGCAAATAAAGATTTTGGAGCTCCTAAGAGAACTGGTTATATAAGTTTAAGAACTTGAAAGAGGTGGTTATTCACACGTGTGAGAGAGACTTCCAGATGTTGTGAACTCGGAGATTTTTAAGGACCTAGAATTATCCCAACTTGAGAAATTTGAGGATCTGAAGATCTGAGGACTGAGGTTGCCCAGGCCTTTTAAAAATGAACTGAAGGGGCGCCTGGGTTTCTCAGTGGGTTAAGCCGCTGCCTTCGGCTCAGGTCATGATCTCAGAATCCTGGGATCGAGCCCCGCATCGGGCTCTCTGCTCAGCAGGGAGCCTGCTTCCTCCTCTCTCTCTGCCTGCCTCTCTGCCTGCTTGTGATCTGTCAAATAAATAAATAAAATCTTAAAATAAATAAATAAAAATAAAAATGAACTGAAGAGTTACAGGTGGCAAACTACAATAATTTTTTTTTTTAAAGGTAATCAGGGGGTGCCTGGGTGGCTCAGCTGGTTAAGCATCTGCCTTCGGCTCAGCTCATGATCCCGGAGTCCTGGGACCGAGCCCTGTGTCAGGCTCCCAGCTCCATAAGCAGTCTGCTTCTCCCTCTGATCTTCTCCCCTCTCACACTCTCTCACTTTCTCTTTCTCAAATAAATAAAGAAAACCTTAAAAAAAAATAAAATAAATAAAAAGGTAAACAGGGGCACCTGGCTAGCTTAGTTGGTAGAGTTGGTAGAGACTCTTGACCTCAGGGTCATGAATTCAAGCTCCATATTGGGTATAGAGATTACTAAATAAATAAGTAAATAAAATTAAAAAATGTAAAGAAGGTAAACATTAAGCAACTTGAGAAGAAATGCTGGCTAAGAACTGACCACAATTGGGGCACCTGGGTGGCTCAGTGGGTTAAGCCTCTGCCTTCTGCTCAGGTCATGATCCCAGGGTCCTGGGATCAAGCCCTGCATCAGGCTCTCTGCTAAGTGAGGAGCCTGTTTCCTCCTCTCTCTCTGCCTGCCTCTCTGCCTACTTGTGATCTCTCTCTGTCAACTAAATTAAAAAAAAAAAAAAAACTTAAAAAAAAAAAAAAAGAACTGACCACAATTTATAGACTCCCAAAGATACGGCCTTGTGTTCCTTCTGCCATCTATCTCTGATCCTAAGTGTATAAGAAATTTAGTAGGAAAAAACTGACCTCCCCCCTTAAAAAGCTACAAAATATGAGTGAATAAGACAGGCTGATTAAAACACATATGGTACAATTACAATTAAAAAAAACAACAACAAAATTCGGGGTGCCTGGGTGGCTCAGTTGGTTAGGTGTCCAACTCTGGATCTCAGCTCAGGTCTTGATCTCAGGGTTCTGAGTTCAAGCCCCATGTTGGAACCTACTTAAAAAAGGGAACCTACTATAAATATAGTAGATAAAGATAAAGAGAGAGCTGGTGCGCCAGCGGCAGCGGGGCTGGGGAACCTACTTAAAAAAGAATCACAAATTAGATATCTGTAGTGTAAATATATAGGCATATCTAAATGTATTCAAGACGGGCTGGGACGATCTACACCCAACAGTACTTACCTCTGGCTCTGGGGGCAGGGAACTGGAGATGCGTGAAAAATAGCTCAGTTTTCTTCTGCGTACTTCCATACTGCTTGAAGTGGTTTGTTTTTTTTTTTTAACAATGGGAAGGTTTTAAATTTTCATCAAAAACATTTTTTAATTAAGAGGAAAAAAATGAATAACATAGACACAAAAATAATAAATTAGAACTTCCTGAAGTCAAGTTTATCTGTCCAGAAACCTTCACTTCTCTTGGGTATCAGGACTGCACCCCTTTCCCTTGCACCCACCCAAGACTCAACCAGTCTATTCTGCAGAGAAGTGTGGAAATACACTGAGCCAGAGGGGAAAGGCAGAAAACCTCCCCAACCTTCCAGGGCACCCCAGATTCCTCTGCCTTTCTGAGGAATATCCTCATTCCACCCCTGGATTCATGAGACAGTCCTCTCCCTTAATAACACATTTCTTTTTTTTTCCGTCTTTAGCTTACATACATAAACCCAAACCAAAAACCAAAAACAAAGAAACAAAGAAACAACCCAAAACAAAGAAAGCAAAAGGAAAAAAATAATAATAATAAACCAAACCAACGTAACAAAAAACTTAATAGAGCCAAGAAGATACCAGATCACAAATGCCTATGTACACCAGGCTAAGGTGAAACTTTTTTTAAAAGATTTTATTTATTTGACAGACAGAGATCACAAGCAGGCAGAGAGAGGAGGAAGCAGGCTCTCCACTGAGCAGAGAGCCTGATGTGGGGCTTGATCCCAGGACCCTGGGATCATGATCTGAGTCAAAGGCAGAGGCTTTAACCCACTGAGCCACCCAGGTGCCCCTAAAGATTTTTTTTTTTTTTTTTTAATTCATTTGAGAGAGAGCATGAGCAGTGGGGCAGAGGCAGAGGGAGAGAGAGAAGTGGACTCCCTTCTGAGCAGGGAGCCTGATACGGGGCTCAATCCCAGGACCCTGGGATCATGAACTGAGCCAAAGGCAGACTCTAGCTGAAGACAGATACTTAACCATCTGAGCCATCCAAGTGCCCCTAAGATGAAACTTTTTTCTGTGGAGACCACAGGGAGACTCTGAAGGGTTTTTCTGTTTTGATTTGTTTTGAAATTTTATTTATTTAAGTGATCCCTACTCCCAGTGTGGGGCTCAAACTTAAATCTTGAGATCAAGAGTCGCTTGCTCTTCTGACTGAGCCAGCCAGGCACCTAGATTCTGGAGGGTTTTAAGCAAAGAAGGATGTGACAACCATCTTAGAAATACCTCTCAGGAGCAGCAAGGAGGACAAATCTGAGAAGGGCAAGACTAATGCAAGTGGGATAGGGAAGCTGAAGGGACTCCGTTTTGGTTTTATTTCTTAAGATTTTATTTTTTTTTTCTTTTTAAGGTTTTATTTATTTCTTTATTTGAGGGAGAGAGAGCGAGAGCAGGAGGAAGGAGAAGGACAAGCAGACTTCCTGCTGAGGGCAGAGCTCCAAGTGGGGGCTTGATCTCATGACCCTGAGATTGTGACCTGGCCCCAAATCAAGAGTCGGATGCTTAACCGACTGAGCCATCCAGGTTTCCTGGAACTCCATTTCTAGAAAGGCTCTGTCCCCTATCCATTTACTCATGTTCTTAGTTTATTTGTTTGTTTAAGATTTTATTTATTTATTTGGCAGAGAGAGACACAGTGAGGGAGGGAACACAAGCAGGGGGAGTGGGAGAGGTAGAAGGCAGCTTCCCGACGAGCAGGGAGCCCGATGCAGGGCTCGATCCCAGGACCCTGGGATCATGACCTGAGCTGAAGGCAGATGCTTAACCACCCAGTCGCCCCCATTTACTCATGTTCTATATTTCACCTTGCATCTGAATAAACCAAAGAACCTATGTTCCTACTCCAAGGGGGAGGCAAGAAAGATAATCATTCTGAGTTTCATCCTAGGCCCCCAAACAACTGAAGCCATCTAAAATGAACTAAATCTCAGACATGTTCCAGGAGAACAGGCTCAAACAAATCTCCGTGGACACTGGCATCAATATCCCTACCTTTGGTAATTTATAGAGTAACATCTGCCATTCACTTGCTCTTGATCAGACCCTACCCTGGTTTCCTGAAGAAACACGTACGTGGACCACTTTCCAATATAAATCCCCAGTCCCAAGCGATGAAGAGATCACTCTCGTTTCCTTTCTGAGTCTCCCAGACACTCCGTCTGCTATACTCTGTCCCTCACCCTCTTCCATAAACAGCTTCCTCTTGGCTCAGGTTTGATTTCTATCCTGTGCAAAGCCAGGGACTCTCTTGGCTGGTCCTGTGGGACCCCTCTGGGTCTTTGGACCTGGCCTGCCTACATCCAGTTATAGAAAGCTTTTTTAATAGTCCTGTTATTACAGAAAGCTTTTTTTTTTTTTTTTTTTTTTTTCAGATTTTATTTTTAAGTGCTCTCCACACCCAGGGTGGGGCTCAAACTCACCACCCTGAGATCAGGAGTTTCATCCTCTACCGACAGAGCTAGCCAGGCGCCCCACAAGAAAGCTTTTTTAATAGTCCAAGTGAGAGATGGTTTTAAGAGCTTTCTTCATATTCTGCTCTAAACCTGCTGATTGACTTAGATTTACTTGCTTTCTGAATTATTCATGAACTTACGAGAGAGAGAGAGAGAGAGAGAGAGAGAGAGAAGGAAGGAATAACTGAATCCCTACAATCCCTACAATAGTTACAGGATCCTACCCCTGATTTATACCTGTATCCTTCTCTCTCTGCTTTGGTCTTTTTTCTTCTCTCCTAGCCCACTGCAGCTCAACCATACCTTTCTCCTGGTTATTCCCTGGCCTTCCCAGACACACTCATCAGCCTCAAGGCCTTTGTAACACTGCTTAATCCCCAAACTCTCTCCCTCACCTTCTAACATCTTAGCTCAAACACCACCTTCTCAGTTCAGCCTTCCCTGCCCATACTATTTAAAATTGTAACTTTTGCCCAACTCCCAACACCGCATATTGCCTTCTCTTGCTCTGTTGTCATCTGAAATACCACATATTTCGCTTATTTGTTATCTGTTTGTTCCCGTAAAATGTAAGCTCTTCAAGAACAGGTATGTCCATCTGTCTGTTCAATCGACTGATGTCTTCTTCTTCTTTTTTTTTTTTTTTTAAAGATTTTTTTATTTATTTGACACAGAGAGAAAGATCACAGGTAGGCAGAGAGGCAGGCAGAGAGAGAGGGGGGAGCAGGCTCCCCGCTGAGCAGAGAGGCTGATGCGAGGCTTCTAAAGGTCCAAAACAGCACCTGGCAGCCAGAAGATTATCTAGAAATACTCATTAATTTAAAGAGTGAGCCAAACTTCTCATCCGCTAGTCCATCAAGGTATCATGTTACAAAAGTAACCACTGGGGGCCCCTGGGTGGCTCATTCAGTTAAGTGCCTGACTCTTGATCTCAGCTCTGGTGGTGATCTCAGGGTGGTGAGTTAAAACCCTGAGTAAAAAAAAAAAACAAAAACAAAAACAAAAAAAACCTTCACGAGTTGTGCAGTATCTCTGCAATGACGTCCAGATTCCTTAGTGCAATATTCAAGGCTAGTTCTTTATAATCTGTGCCCCTGGGGCACCTGGCTGGCTCAGTTGGTAGAGCACGTGACACTTGATCTTGGGGTTGTGAGTTTGAGCCCCACATTGGGTGTAGAAATTACTTAAAAAAAAAAAACTTTAAAAAAATAAAAAGTTTTAAGAATGAACAAATTAATATATAAATAAAATCCGTCCCTAATTTTCCCTTCCCAATCTCATGTCCCACACTTCTTCATGTACCCAACCCACCAGCTCCTTGAGCAGGGCGCAGGCTTTGACTCAGCCTTGACCTCCACACCTATGTTCTCAGGACTGGCCTTCCTTCTTCCCTTTCCCCTACCCCAGGCACTAGACCTTCATCACACATGTTACTACCATGGTTTTTGGGGCCTGTCCCTCCACTGTTCCAAAGGGCTCTAAACCTGGCTGACTGTCAGAACCACGGGCGATTTGTTTTCTTCTTTCTTTCTCTCTTTCTTTTCTTGTTGGTTTTTTTTTTTTACTGGACTCCCAGGCTCCATCCTAGATCTACAAAATAGGAGTCTCTTTTTGGTTTGACTGGGAAAATAGATATCAAAGTCTGGTAGCCAGGCTAGGCTGCAAGCGGTTGCTACCCTTAGACTTGATTATATACATTTTACTTAAAAACAAAAAAACAAAACCAAAAACAAACAAACAAAAAACCAAAAAGACAGAAGTCCAGGGAAGTACAGGGTATTGCTTCAGTTTTCACAAAGCCAAGTAGGAGGGAGGAAGACATTCTAATGCAGGGCCCAGGACTGCCAGAATCCCACACAGACTTCTCACCCCATGTGGGAGCGGGCCGCACCCTCCACTAATCTCCCCGCCGCCTTTGTGTGAGTGGAGCCACTTCATTAGCATGTAACAATGGAGACCTCCAAGGTGTCCCCCTGGTTCCCATTTACAATTTAAGTGCCTGCAATCACCCGGCGTCTCCATTGTCATTGCTATTAGCTGAACTTAATGGTTTTTTATTAAAACTATAAGGCCTTCCTTCTCTCCTTCCCTCCCTCCCCCCACCAGGTTATCTCCCGAAGGAATTCCAGAACCCACCAATCACCTTCTCAGGAATGGCTCAGGGACCCTTCTTTAAGTAGCGCCATTGTCATTGTGATTACCATGATGCCCAGTCCTTCTCTCGTTTCTTGGAGTTTTTCTGGGGTGGCAAGCTCCAGACACTCCGCTTAGAAGAATTTTGATCACCAGAATTTTTGCTTGGAAGTCGTCCCAGCTGCCTCGAGAACAGTGAAGACGAGAGGTCTCAGGTGCCAAAACCTGGTCTGGAATCTCAACTCCACCCTGCCTCACTGACCTGGGAAGCTGAAACCCTCCGGCTTTCATCTTCACATCTGTAAAGTGTCCAACAGCTCTTGTATCCCAAACTTCTGAGGATCACATGCAACCTATTGAAAATGGTTTGTGAACTTCAAACCCTCTCAAAAACATACCAGACACCAGGCACACAGCTTTACATGTTTTATCTAACGAGACAGGCATTATGCTAAAAAATTCCACACATAAATAATACGATTCCTCCTTGACATCGCTCCCTGTGTGCACACGTCCTCACATCCCCTTTATGAACTCCAACATGTCTGGGGACCTCCTGCTCTCCCCTCCATCCCTGGAGCTTGGCCCTCATTGCCCTGGTGGTCCCCTAGTGTATTTCTCTCTCCTGAAATAGTGACAAAGCCTTGTGTTTTCTTAAGTTCTTTCTACCTTCCAGATGGATCTCTTTGTCTTGCAAATCCCTTGAAGCCACGCTCCTAACATGCTCCCCGGCATCCCCTGCAGCCTAAGCTGGGCTTACAACCCCCCAGTCCCCAGTCGCCCTCCCTGGATTCTACCAGCTCTGCTACCGGACAGTGAGATGCTGAACACCATGAGAGCTGCACCTGTGTTCCTTCCATCTCCCGGCCTTTGTATCTGCTGACCCTCATCCCTTTGACTCCACCTGGCAATTCCTCCTTGGGGCTAGAAGGAACTCTTCCCCAAGCGCGTGGGTGGATGGACGCTCCTCTGGCCTCCCTTGGCACTTGTGCCTAACCCCATTACTGCGCATTACGTTTCTGCTCATTGTTCTGGAATGTACATTCTGGCATCTAGGTCGGCAAATACTTGTACCGGGAAGGGTGAGAAACTGACAATATCGTGGAGGGAGATGAGGTGGTAATGCCTGGTGCCTACTGGGAGATGAAGCTGGACAAGCAAAAACTAGAAAATCAAGAGTCTTGGGGTACCTGCATGACTTAGTCGTTTAAGCATCTCCCTTCGGCTCAGGTCATGATCCCAGGGTCCTGAGATTGAGCCCCACATTGGGCTCCCTGCGCAGTGGGGAGTCTCCTTCTCCCTCTGCCCCCCATTCATGCTTGCTCTCTGTCTCTCTCTCTAGTGCTCTCTCTCAAAATAAATAAATGAAATCTTAAAAAAAAAAAATCAAGAGTCCTGAGTGCTAAGAAACTTTGGGCTTTATTCTGTAGGTGATCAGGGAGTTTTTATGCAGAGAGCTATAGCAGGTTTATGTTTTTAATGAGATAGTCTGATTCTAGCATGGAAAATGAACTGGAGGATGGAGAATAAGTAAGGAAGTTAGTGAAGAGGCCACTGCAATTGTCCAGGCAAGACATAACAGTGCTTAACCCAAGGGGGCAGTTGTGGGGTTAGAGATAGGGGCCAGAGGAGAGGATGCCGGGAAACTCAGCCATAGTTAGAGGGAAATGCCTTTGAGTGCTTGTTTGGTTATGTGGTAAACATGAATTTGTGGGGGAAGATGTCTCTGTTTTGGTCATAATGAATCTGGAGTATTTATGGCCCTATCGGGCTTGGGTAGAAATAGATATCTAGAGCTGAGTGTAGCAGAGAGAGCTATGATAGAGACTTATGAGTCTTTTCCATAGAGGTGACAGTTAAAACTATATGAGTAGAGAGGATCACTAACGGGAATATTGTAGAAAGAGGTAAGAATCTAGCATTTCTTGGGTATGTGTCTCTTCTTGTTACAATATCACAAATCCATAAATCAAGTGATATTAGTTAATCCATTTGTGAATTCACATGAGGATAACTCTCTTTGGGATTTTTTTTTTTTTTTAAATCTTGATGGTCACATGACCAAGCTGTTTTCTGCAGCAATCCTCACCTGGACCTGGGGTACTAGAGGCTTTTACTCTCCATGAGACCTAAACAAACATGACATTGATCAAAGGATGGGCTGCTCAAGGTTAGATACCAGTTGGTTGTCAACGACCAGCTCTTGCCAAGTAGCCAGGCAAGAAATGGACAGGGTGGTCTTTGGTGTTCAGTATCTCTCTTTTCACATTTGAGGATCTGTAACAGGAAGTTCTCAAGAAAATTCTAACAACATAAGCCCATGACCTACATTTTCTGATAATTCACCCACACTCCCACCCCCCACAGAGAAAGCTGGGACCAGGGCCATGTTTGTCATTGGGGAAGGGAAACACCCCCGACTCAATTACTCAACAAGGTGGAAGTATGATGGGAACCTGGGAGTCTGTGTAGTTGATCTAGGAGCACACTCATGTTTTGGAATTTTGGCAGGGGGAGGTCAGCTATCTTCTTCTATGAGGACAGAGGTAGCTCATCTGCAGAGAAAGCAGAATAAGGCAGGGAATATCAGTGTAGTCTCAAAGAGAGAGAGACAGAGACAGAGAGAAAACACATCCATAGAATGGAGAAAATGGCTGCCTTGGCTCCTTACCACCCTCTGTTTCCAGATTTCCCTCCCAAGGTCTGTTTTTTGGATCTATGTCTTCTGTCTTCCTTTTGGCCCAAGCTGATCTGAGCGGACTGCTATTATTTACAGCCACAGAGGGATCTACAGCAGCCATCGGTCGAGGGACTGGACGGGAGAAGTGGTTAGAATAGGTATTACCGAGAAGACTTGGGGAATGCCTAAATCCTATCAAGAGGCTGAAGTAAATCCTGAGGACTGAAATGGATTTAGTGAACACTATAAACTCATCAACTGTTCCAATGACCAAAGAAAGGCTACTGAAGGGTTACAGGAGTTCAGTACAAAATGGGTGCTTTGCAGCGTTTATTGAATGGCTAAAATGAAAAGGCCCACATCAAGCTGGGCAGGGGAGATTTCACAATAAAGGGAAAATACTTGTTCTGCTTACATAATTTTCACTTCTCATTTCGGCAAAGGTTTCTAGAAAGGTAATGCCCACTCTTGGCTGTAATGGGCATTATGTTTCTTAAAAAGGTTTTATTAGGCTGCCTGGGTGGCCCAGATGGTTAAGTCTCTGCCTTCAGCTTGGGTCATGGTCTCAGGGTCCTGGGATGGAGCCCTGCGTCGGGCTCTCTGCTAGGGGGGGGAGCCTGCTTCCGCCCCCCTCTCGTCCTGCCTCTCTGCCTGCTTGTGATCTCTCTCTCTCTCTCTCTCTCTGTCAAATAAATAAAATCTTTTTTAAAAAAGGTTTTATTTATTTATTTGACACAGAGAGAGAGTGAGAGAAAGAGCACAAGCAGGGGGAGAGGCAGGCCGAGGGAGAGGGAGAAGCAAGCTCCCTGTTGAGCAAGGAGCCTGATGCAGGGCTCAATCCAGGAGACTGGGATCATGAACTGAGCTGAAGGCAGACGGCTTAACCCACTGAGCCACCCAGGCACCCCTGTAAAGGGCATTATTTTGTCCATCCCCAGTTGAACCCTTTCTCCTCCTTCATCCCACTCGACCCCTGTGAGTGACTGTACAGGATGTTCGATGCACGCTGGACCATCCCGAGTCCTTCTCTGGCATTTTAAAATTTGCCAGCCAGAGAGAGGAGGGATGTCACAGCTCCTTTCTAGTGGTAGATGGGCGCTACCAGATGAGGCTGATTTGGTTGACAAATCCCCAGCTGGGCGGCACCTGCGGATCAGCAGCAGGAAGGAAAAACGCAGATGGATGCAGAGGGTTTGATTTGAGCATCTGACTCCAGCCCTCCCTGAGCGAGGCCCACAGCCCCTGCCTTTCCCGAAGTTTGATTACATGAGCCAATAAGGCCATTGACTGGGATCCCTGTGCTGTGCTCAAAAGTGAGGCACGAGGGACCACTCCACGAATCACCCGATTGCCCGTGAGGCAGGATTGCCAGAGAGATGGATGGTCTTCGGCCTGTCTCTGTGCATAGACTTGATTCACTGTATGCCCTCTCCATTCTGGGGAAGCCAAGGGGGAGATCTTTGGAGGGTTGAGGCCCTATGGCCTTTTATCTACATGCCCATGCTGGAAGCTGCACGATCATTCCGTGGTCCCTTAAGGATGACACAGTTTATCAACATGTCCCCACAGGGGACTGATGTGTTGCTTGCTCCAGTATTCATGAACATTGACTTTATTGAAGGTAGCAAGTCATCTTTCTCAAAGGCATTTCCCATTCCCTCTCTCTCTCTTTCTTTTTTAAGTAGGCTCCACATGGAGCCTGGAGCAGGGCAAACCCACGACCCCGAGATCAAGACCTGAGCTAAGATCAAGAGTCAGATGCTTGGGGCACTTGGGTGGCTCAGTGGGTTAAAGCCTCTGCCTTTGGCTCAGGTCATGATCCTGGGGTCCTGGGAACAAGCCCCACATCAGGCTCTCTGCTCAGCCGCAAGCCTGCTTCCCTCCTCCTGTCTCTGCCTGCCTCTCTGCCTACTTGTGATCTCTGTCAAATAACTAAATAAAATCTTAAAAAAAAAAAAAAAAGAGTCAGCTGCTTAACCTATTGAGTCTACCCAGGCACCCCTCCCACTCTCTCTTGACGTTGGTGCACCATGTGACAGTTTGACTAATAAAATGCAGGTAGAAGTATTTTGTGGTACTTTTGAGGAACCTCTCTAGTAAGAAAGAAAAGATATTATTCCCTCCCCTTTTCACCTTTCTTCTGTCTAGAACTTGGAATTCTAATAGCCTTCTTGAACCCTGTGACAATAAACCAGTGATAACTCCATTGTCGTTCAGGACCTGGGTTCCATCTATCTTTCTGCTCTATCTTCATTAGCTCATTGCCTCGTGGTCCGGGACAGTTGTTACAAATCCGTGCAGCACTTCTCATTAGGTTCACTTACCTATAACAGACTAAGTCCCCCCAAAAGTAGCACAACAAGGCAGAAGTTCATGTCTCTCAAAAAATTTTTTCTGCGGTGGCTGGCTGGCTCAGTCAGAAGAACATGGGACTCTTGATCTCAGGATCATGAGTTCAATCCCCAGGTTGGGTGTAGAGATTACTTAAATAAATAAATTAAGAATTTTTTTTTCCTTAAGAAAGAAAGTTCTGTCTTATTCCTACTACTGTTATTTGGGTTCTTTGTCTTACATGCAACTAAACCTAATCATCAAGTAATACTGGTGTATATTGGAGGAGTCAATGATGGGGCCAGTTCCAGCCCACTGTGAGTTAAGGGTACTTCCTCGTAGGGATTTGCTTCCCACCTTTGGAATCTTCCCAAACTAGTTAGGGCCTTCACCAAGCAAATGAGGTAGAGTGAATCCACCTGAGCTACTTCTGCTCGGAGGGAGGCTAAGGGTATTTCTTTTAACTGCTGCCTCTTTACTAAGGACAAGACTTCAGGTTCCATATGGAAAGTTCCCTGTTTCTTTGTCTCCTCACCTGAGGAGGTCTCTCTAGGGCCTAGAGTCTGGACGACCAGGATCCAATAATGTAAGCCACATATGCAATGTAAAATTTTCTAATAGCCACATTAAAAAAAAGTAAAAAGAGACTGGTAAAGTTAATTTTAATAATAGAGTTTACTTAACCCAAAATATACAAAATATACAAAACTTTCAACATAGCCAATGTAATCAATATAAACAGAATCATTATAAATTATATTGGATCAAACGTAGTTAATATAAAAATTATTAATAAAATACTTTACACCTGGGGCTCCTGGCTGGCTTAGTCATTAGAGCATGTGATTTTGATCTTGGGCATATGAGTTTGAGCCCCACATTGGGCAAAGAGTTTACTTAAAGAAAAAAAAAAAAAGAGGGCACCTGGGTGGCTCAGTGGGTTAAAGCCTCTGCCTTCGGCTCAGATCATGATCCCAGGGTCCTGGGATAGAGCCCCACATCGGGCTCGCTGCTCAGCAGGGAGCCTGCTTCCCCCCGCCCCCCGTCTCTGCCTGCCTCTCTGCCTACTTGTGATCTCTGTCAAATAACTAAATAAAATCTTAAAAAAAAAAAGATTCAAAGAAAAAAAGATATTTTACAGTCTTTTTTTTGTTCCAAGTCTTTGAAATTCAGTGTCTATTTTATATCTATGGTGCATCTCAGTTTGGGCTGGCTACATTTAAGTGTTCCATATGGCTAGTGGCTACCATATTGGATGGAGCAATTGTTTAGGAATTGCTGGTTGTAATCTGCCTCTGGTTGTAATCTCATCTTGAATTTTTTGCTTCTCTGCCTCTTTGGATTGATGAGTTTTTGGGGGGAGTGCTCTTGGATCTTTTAGATTTTCTTTACCTCTTGGTCCATATAGGCATGGTCCAGCCCCATCTCTCTTCTGTGCCTAACCTTGACAACCCCAGATGTCTGAAAGAGAAGTTCAGATGTGCGAAGTTCATCTAGTGCTCCTCAGATACATGGCTGATCCTTCACACTGGCAGTCTCACTCCAAATGCCAAGAGTTAAGATCTTGCAAAGAAAACAGAAAGCGTGGGAGGCAGAACCGCCTGATGAGTGAGGTTACTCTTGATGTTAATCACTTGGGAAACTGGCATGTTCTCAGATTGGAAATAAAAACTGGAGCACAGGGTAAGATCAGGTGCAGAAAAGCTTTCTCCCTTGGCTCTCAGTTGCGCAAAGGGTATATGAGGTTATCATATGGCTCTTGGCATCCAAGAACAGGCAAGAACCTGGAGCAGGAGGGTTTGAGGCCCAGGGCTGATACATTTGTACTAATTCCCGTGGATAGAGCTCTGATTTTTTTTTTTTTTATTTGACAGAGAGAGATCACAAGTAGATGGAGAGGCAGGCAGAGAGAGAGAGAGAGAGAGGGAAGCAGACTCCCTGCTGAGCAGAGAGCCCGATGCGGGACTTGATCCCAGGACTCTGAGATCATGACCTGAGCCGAAGGCAGCGGCTTAACCCACTGAGCCACCCAGGCGCCCCTAGAGCTCTGATTTTTCAGACAGCACTCTCTGAAGCTCCTAGTTTATGGAGATCATCTGGGGGCTGCCTGGACTAGAATATAAGGGGAGTAGAGAAGATGCCTAGTGGATAGAACTCCCTAGAGGATAGAACTCCCCCAAACTCCCCTCAACCTGAACAGAGCCTCTTTTATTTATTCATATATTAAGGTTTTGCCTAATAATTCATTTTTTAGATGGCTCCACTACTTAAAAAAAAAAAAAAAAACCTAAAACCTGAAAATGACTGAGATTATTTAAAAAAAAAACAAACTGATGCTCAGAGAGGGTAGGTGATCTTCCTAAGATCACACAGCTAGTCAGTGATAAAGCCAGGATTCAAATGACCAGGTCTATCTCATAAAGCTAAGCTCCTTTTACAAGAGAAATAGGTAATTTCCTTGGCTCACTTCAAAAATATGTGCTGCCTGGAAAGTCATGAGGCCAAGGAGAGATCTTGTGGAAGAATGAATCTTTATTTATTTATTTTGAAAGATTGTTATTTATTTGACAGAGAGAGATATCACAGGTAGGCAGAGAGGCAAGAAGAGGGGGGGGAAGCAGGCTCCCTGCTGAGCAGAGAGCCTAATGTGGGGCTCGATCCCAGGACCCTGAGATCATGACCTGAGCCAAAGGCAGAGGATTAACCCACTGAGCCACCCAGGCACCCCAAGAATGAATCTTTAACATGTAGTGATGGAATCTGGGCATAACGAACTCTGGCTGAGAACATGCCCTAACAAGCAAAGAAGTCCTGGGACTCTATGGAAGAATTCTGACATTTTTATTTATTTATATATTTTATTTATTAAGAAACAGTGTGTGTGTGTATAGTTTGTTGTTGTTGTTGTTGTTGTTGTTTTTTAGTGAGAAAGAAAACTGAGGGCTGGAGTGGCTGGCTGGCCCTGTCGGTTAAGCGTCTGACTCTTTTGACTTTAGCTCAGGTTATGATCTCAGGGTTATGAGATCAAACCCTGCATTGGACTCTGTGCTGGGTGTGGAGCCTGCTTAAGATTTTCTTTCTTCCTCTCTCTTGCTCCTCCCCCTTATCTCCCTGATCTCTCTCTAAAAAAAAGAAAGAAAGAAAGAAAGAGAAAGAAAGAAAGGAAGAAAGAAACAAAGAGAAAAATGGTTTGAAATATTTAAGAATACTGAAGCCTGAGTCAACATGGCTTTCCTGGGCTCTTCAAACCTGTATTATCTTTGTCTATTTGTAACACCACAGAGGTCAAGAGGACTTATGCCTTAAGGGGCTCATAGCTGCATATGACCATATTCTCAGGATCACATCCAGCTGTTCTTCTAAACTGAACATTCAACATAATTTTTTAGTAAAAAAAGAGAAGGAAGGAAGAAAGGGAGGGAAAGAGAGAAGAAGGAAGGAAAGGGAATGACTAACAGGAGACAAAGCCATGCAGGCCTCCTTAGTATTCCTCCAACACACTTAGCATGTTGCTGCCTCAGGGCCTTTGCACTTCTCTTTCCCTCTTCAAAATCCTCACACCTAACCCCTTTCCTTCACTAAGGTCTCTGCTGAGTACAGAGCACTCCAACACTGCTTTTTCTTCATAGCATTTTTCACCCAACATATTATATTATACCTACTTTTTTCTTAACTTTTTATTTATCTAATTTTTTTGTCAGAGAGAGAGAGAGAGAGAGAGAGAGCAAACAAGCACACAGGCAGTGGGAGCGGCAAGCAGAGGGAGAAGCAGGACTCTCACCAAGCAAGGAGCCCGATGTGAGACTTGAGCCTAGGACCCTGGGATCATGACCCAAGCAGAAGGCAGGTGCCCAAACGACTGAGCCACCCCGGTGCCCCATTTTTAACTTTTTAAAAAGTTTATTTATTTATTTATTTAGGGGAGTACGGATGTGGGGAGGGGCAGAGGGAAAGGGAGAAACGCACTCCCTGATGGACCCTGGGATCATGACCTGAGCAGAAGGCAGATGCTTAATTGACTGAGCCACCCCGGTGCCCCTATTATATACCTACTTTATTTATTTATTTATTTATTTATTTATTTATTTATTAAGATTTTATTTATTTATTTGACAGAGAGAGAGACACAGGGAGAGAGGGAATACAAGCAGGGGGATTGGGAGAGGGAGGTGCAGGCTTGTTGCTGAGCAGGGAGTCTGGTACGGGACTCAATCCCAGGACGCTGGGATCATGACCTGAGCCGAAGGTCACTGATGCTTCATTGACTGAGCCATTCATGTGACCCTATATACCTTCTTTAAAAAATATATCATTAAACTTTATTTCACAGTTTTGAGGAGTACTGGTCAGGTATAGAATGTTTGTATTTACTTTTTTTTTTTTTTATTTTTAAGTAGGCTCCATGCCCAATGTGGGGCTTGAACTCACAATCCTGAGATCAAGAGTCGCTTGCTCTACTGACTGAGCCAGTTAGTGGCTCCTGGATTTACTTTTTATGGATCATTTCCATTTCTCCATTAGAACATAAGCTCCTAAACCATAGAGACTTCATTTTGTTCGCTGCTGTACTCTCAGATAATAGAACAATGCCTATCGCACAGGAATTTCTCAATAAATGTTGAATGGAAGAATAACAAAATAAATTGTGGTCCAGACATAGGGGGAGTTTGGAAACAGCGCACATCTTCCAAGGGGCCCAGAGATGAGGGTGATTGCAGCTGCCCTCAGGGTGCCTGTCATTTGTCTGGGTTCGCATGGCAGAGAGCAGTGAATGTTGGCAGGGCCAAGAGAAGTCCCAAAGAAGGCATTAATCATCTTGGCGCTACCCTGGAGGCCTAGGGAAGTGAGAGGCACAGGCAAAGCCATGAATTGCGACCTCACCCAAGATTTTTTTTAAGTAAGGTCTATGCTCAATGTGGAGCTTGAACTCTCGACCCAGAGATGGAGTCACATGCTCTACAAACTGAGCCAGCCAAGAGCCCCAAGATTTTTTTTAAAAAACAGCCACCTGCAATCATTTACTTAATCAATGCAGTTTTAACGAGGCCCCACAATGAGCATAACCAGGTGCCTGTTGGTTCACCTTCAACAAGAATTGTGTCTTAGGGAGTATTTGAAAAATACAAGGAGAAGGCAAACAACCAGCTTCAAAGGCAGGCAGCCACCCTTGCACCTGCCTTTCCCTGGGACTGTGTCTGGGTGACAACGCTCCTGGATAGCTGATTGGTGTTCGTGTTGGTTCTGGGCAATGATTTCTAGGTCTAGATGGGGTTATCTGGCTATGGACTTTAGGTGGCATTGGAGTCCCTGAGTACTCTGGCTCCCTGGGAGAGCTGTGACATCCAGTTCTTTCTCTGTGGCAAAAGAGAGGTTGGAATTGAAGTGCTTTAGTAATAGGACTAGATGGGGCACCTGGGTGGCTCTGTCGTTAACCACCTGCCTTCAGCTCAGGTCATGATCTCAGGGTCCTGGGATCAAGTTGCACGTCAGGCTCCCTGCTTAGCAGGGAATCTGCTTCTCCTTCTACCCCTCCCCCTGTCCATCCTCTCTCTTTCTCTCTCAGATAAATAAAACCTTAAAAAAAAAAAAGTAATAGGACTAGATGAAGCCATGATGCTTCACCTTCAAGAGACCCACAGGTACTTCAGGCTTTGGTAACTCAGAATGATGTCACACAGTATTGGCTCTCCCCAAGTTGGCTTTCAGGCCTGGAAGGTGGAGGCCTTATCACAGGAACTTTTTTAAAAATAACCAGACAGTTTTATTTCTGTCTTTTACCCATGCCCAAACACAAGTTGTGGGTTTTTTTTTTTTTTAAAGATTTTATTTATTTATTTGAGAGAAAGAGAGAGAGGGAGCAGAGGAGAAGGGGAGGGAGAAGCAGACTCTGTGCTTAACGTGGAACCTGACACAGGGTTTGATTTCATAACCCCAAGATCATGACCTGAACTGAAATCAAGAGTCAGAGGCTTCACCGATGGAGCCACCCAGGTGCCCCCCAAGTACAAGTGTTTAGGGCCTAGTGCTTCTGGATACTGAGACAAGATAGCACCACCCAAAGACTGGAGACATCTATCTCTAGCATAAATCTAGATCAGGGTATGTGAAGAGAGACACAGGGATGAAGAGGGTCATAAACTTTCCAAGACAAGGGCTGCAACCTTTTCAGGTGAATACAAAAAGATTTTTTTCAGGAGGCCAACCAAAGGGGATTTGTAAGGAAAGCGGAATCAGACTAGAGGAATGACCCGCAAACCCCAGGAACTGTTTTGAGTGTTAGATGGCTTGAAGAGCTTCAAGCCTAGGACCACGGTCACATTTGCTCGAGTCAGCATGCCCTGGCTGAAGAGATACTCTGGGATGGCCATCTCAGGCCATAACACAGTGCCTCTGTTTCTAGAGAGTTGATTGTATTCCTTGTGGGGAGAGGAGGTTTCTGAGTTACTTTTCTGAAGAGAATCCCCAAATTCAATGACTTAAAGAACAAAGAAGCTGGTTTCTCTTTTGAATAATGTCTGAGAGGAGTGTCTAGGTCAATACTTCGTGTCTTGAGGTTATTAATGGGCTAGGTTCCTTCTTCTTGTGGCTCCTCCATCTCCTACAGTCTTATTTCCCTGGCTGAAGCTGGGCCATCACCTTGTCCAGATTCTAGCAGTAGGGAGGTAGGAAGAGACCTCGTGTCAGCCCACATTTAGAAATGTGAAACCAAGTTCAAGGAATAGAGATTGAACTATGAATCCTTTGAGTATAAAGACCTATTAAAAAATCATCTTTGTGGGGCATCTGGCTGGCTCAGTTGGTATAGCATGCAACTCTTAATCTCGGAGTTGTGAGTTTGAGGACCATGTTGGGTGTAGGGATTACATAAAAATAAAATCTTAAAAAAAAATTCCCTTTGCATTTTAAATCCCCAGAACCTAGCACAGTACCTGCACATATGTTGCCAATAAATACATGTGGAAGTTTGTGTTCGTCAAGTTTCTTTTAGTTATAAGAAAATATTATTGAGAGCTTAGCGGGAAGCTTCTCTGGGTGACTCCCTACAATTTACAGAAAGGAGTTAAGTATGAAATCTCAGGAAGAACAGGAACTAGCACAGCTACAGGGAACTCAGCAGCTGGTTCATGGACATTTTCTGTAGGGCAATACTCTGGATTCAGCTCCCAAAACCCTCGGGCTTTGTTGTTATTGATTCATTGAACGCTCCAGATTAACAGACAACAGAATGTGGCTGTCCCAGGCTGGCCCAGCTGTCATCTCCTATCAGTCAGCCCCAGCCAAGAACGGGGAGAAAAAACACAGACAAGACCCCTGGGTGCCAGCCCAGGGTTTTGGACATTTCCAGAAAAAGGAAAATTGTCCCATGAATTATCATTCAAATGCCTGACCATATCCCCTTTTAGGAAGTCTTAGAAGCTTCTGTTTGTTAGGTGCTGGAGCCTAGCTGGGCAGGTGTAGCCGCTAAGCAATAGGGTGGGCTCTTCAAAGTCGCTGAGCCTTGGAGGTGGTTTCAAAAATGCATATAGCTTGGAACACACACTAGGCAGTGGTAATCTTGGCAGGGTCCCAACTTGTTATTTTCATGCTTTACAAATTTCCCAGGAGAGCCTGGCAAGTACATTGAGGGTCTGATGAACCCCTACTGTAAGTGTGGAAATATGTGCTTCTGGAGAATCCGGATCTTCTGCCTTGCCCTGCCTGTGCTTGGACCCGAGGGATGACCAGAAGTTCAGTCCAATCTCCATTCCACCACTAAGACCACACCTTGGCTTCTTGCCCTTCCCTGAGCCAGAAGTATGGGGCCTCCAGTATTGCTAAGTAGTTTGCCTAGATGTCCTATTCCAAGAGGCTGACCACTTCTCTTGAAAGTGGGTGGAGTGGGGTGCCTGAGTGGCTCAGTTGGTTGGGGGACTGCCTTTGGCTCCAGTCATAATCCTGGAGTTCTGGGATCAAGTCCTGCATCTGACTCCCTGCTCGGTGGGGAGTCTGCTTCCCCTTCTAACCTTCCCCCTCTCATGCTCTCTCTCTCTCTCATTCTCTCTCTCTCAAGTAAATAAATAAAATTTAAAAAGAAAGAAAGAAAGTGGGTGGAAAAAAACATTATTCCAGAGCAAACTTCATACCAAGAGCCACAACTTACCTGTCCCAACCTTCCTGGAGATGCCACTGTGCTCTGACACAAACAGGAGACACAGATATTTTATATTCTTCAATGAGTAACCCTTCATGATCTTGCTTGTCGAAGTGAAGAAGGGAGGCTGGCTATTAACTGTCTCTCTGTCTCCCCAGTAGGTTTTAAAATTAGGAAGACTGCTCAGTCAGCCTTTGTCACACAGCTGGAAAGATTAGGAAATTAGCTATTTGTGTGAGAACTTGGACAGCTTGACTCAGCTGTTTTAGAAGGCATCAGATACAATTATCTGGCAACTAGCCAGCCTAGATTAGCCAATCGGACAAAGGGACTCCCAAACTGGCTTGAATTAATGAGAAGGAAAGGGTTCTGCCTACTCTTAAGCGCCATTCATTCCTTTTGAACTCTCATTCATGGCCCTGCGTAATGATACCTGGTTTCCAAGTGGGACATTGGCCTCACCCAGCTTGAGTTACCCACAGAGGTGGTACAAGGGTTCAGGAGGTTTATTGGTTATTAACTGCTGTGTAACAAATTACCCGAAATCTCAGCAAGATAAAACAGCATTTATTAGCTCCGTTTCTGTTGTTAGGAATCTGGGCACAGCTTCACTGGGTGGCTCTGGTTCAGGATCTCTTACATGGCTGCCGTCAGTTTGCTGGCTGGGGCTGCAGCAACCCCAAGGCTCAGGGGTAGGATCTGCCTCTGAGTTCACTCACATGGCTGTGGGCAGGCCTTGGGTCCTCTCTGACTATTTGTTGACCAGAGACATCTTCTCCTTGCCATATGGGCCTCTCTGTAGAGCAGCTCATGACATGGTAGCTGGCTTCCCTCAGAGTGAGCAAACGAGAGAGCAAGAGACAATGTCCAAGATGGAAGCTGTAGTCTTTTTGGAACCTAATCTTGAAAATGGCATTGTTTCACCTTGGCTGTGTTTTATTTATTAGAAGTGGCTCACTAAGTCCAGTCAAAACTCAAAGGGAGTTGATTACCCGAGATACCACTGGTGGTCATCTTATGGGCTGCTTACCAGAGGAACTCTCAGAGATACGATGCCACTAAGGGGTTTGTCAGTTCCAGGAGATGCCAGGACAGAGGAGCGGTGTTTATCAAAGACATGGACTTGAGGCCAGAGCTAGGAAGCTGGGATGTTAGAGTAGAAAGGCCAGGCAGAAGAAGAACTAGGTTGGGGAAGATGTGGGGGAAAAGACCAGAGAGGTAAAGTGCCATTCTCATCACCTCATATCAAAGGTACTTGCTATTAACATGGTATCATTGGTGAGGTTCACCATTTTGTTCAAATTGTTCCAGTGTTCACCACTGGAAACCCTTTTAGTTGACTTTTCTGTAGATTTGACACACTGCCCTCATGGCAGTGGTTTCGTTTTGTTAGCACTTTCTAACTTGGTGATGCTACAAGATACTCTAGGTTCATTGTGTATATTTCTTGCCTGGTCCTAGACTCAGCCATTCCTCCAAGCAGCCTTGGTTCCTTTTACCGGAGAATGGTATTAGAAACCAAGATCTGGGCGCTGGGTGTGCTCAACTCAACTGTATTTTCAACTTTTATTATTTCCTCACCTAAGATAAAGTGTGCTGTACTTTTGCAAAGGCCTACTTTGGTTTCCATTATGGCTTCCTAGTTTCTTTGTATACTTTGATATTAATTCTCTCTTTTGCTTTCTCTCTACATTTAAAGGTGCTTCCATGGTCTTTGTTTGGACTGATGTCCATGGGTTTCCATCACTAGATTCTTCAGTCACATTTACTGTTTCAAGTCCAGACTTAAGCTCCTGCAGCCACTTCTTTCCTAATGTAAGGGTATTGATTGCCATTTTGCAAAGTAAAACTATAATATTTGCCTTGAGTTTGTAAACCTGTAAAAATTAGAATTCGGTAAAACCACTGTTGGGGAAGGAGAGAGGGAGCTTGGTTGAGTTGGGACCCTAAGCCAGAAAAGGCTTGAGTTTCATAAATACATGTCCATTTTTTGAGCTTCATAAAAATCCTGGATCATGGGGCGCCTGAGTGGCTCAGTGGGTTAAAGCCTCTGCCTTTGGCTCAGGTCATGGTCCTAGGGTCCTGGGATCCAGCCGCACATCAAGCTCTCTGCTCAGCAGGGAGCCTGCTTCCCTTCCTCTCTCTCTGCCTGCCTCTGCGTACTTGTGATCTGTCAAATAAATAAATAAATAAAAATATTTTAAAAAATACTTTAAAATTTTTAAATTTTTAAAATAAAAATATTTTTTAAAAAACCTGGATCAAAGAAAAATGGAGCAATATTTATGGTGTTTTTTTTTTTTTTTAAATAATTTGTCTCTGTGGCTACTACCCTGAAA
>NW_022631930.1:0-21917 GCF_010015895.1 Lontra canadensis
TGGTCATTAAACTAATGAAGACTGTAATGAATTCTAGATTAAAAAAATAAGATTCTATGTGTCCTTTCTACATAGATAAATAAAAACATGCAGAAGGAAAGAGAACTCTTATTTATAGTAGAATGACTTCCAACCAGTAAATGTAGAGAAAGTACTGGAACAGGAAAATTTTTGTTTGGGACCAAAATGGTAAAGATTGATTCAGACAATAATCATGAATAGATGATGAATCAGAGAAGGTAACATTTTTGAAAGGAAGGATATTTATGTGGTCTTAATAAGCCTACAGATTATTAGTTGCTAGAGAGAAACAGTGACTGTACAGTGAAGAAATGACAACATCTTCACTGGATCATCAAAACTAACATCCCAGTTGAGGGGCAAATGGACATTGAGTGCTCTATTAGTTGGCTAGACAAAATAACAAAAGCTACGAGGTTTAAACAATAGAAATTTACTGTCTCATAGTTCTGGAGGTGTCGGCAAGGTTGGTTTCTTTCTTTCTTTCTTTCTTTCTTTCTTTCTTTCTTTCTTTTAAGATTTTATTTATTTATTTGACAGAGAGAGAGAGAGAGATCATAAGTAGGCAGAGAGGCAGGCAGAAGCAGGCTCCCTGCTGAGCAGAGAGCTTGATGTAGGGCTCAATCTCAGGACCCTGAGATCATGACCTGAGCTGAAAGCAGAAGCTTAACCTACTGAGCCACCCAGGTACCCTGGCAAGGTTGGTTTCTTTTGAGTGCTGTAGGAGAAGAATCTGTCCCAGGCCTTTCTCCTTGGTTTATACATACATAAATACATACACAGAGATACTATGTGTACATACATGGAAATGTCTAAACCAATAGGGCAAAATGTTAGCAACTGGTGTATTTGGATAAAGGACATGTAGGTGTTTATTATACTGCTTTTGCAGATTTTTCTATAAGTTTGAAGTTACTTCTAAAGAGAAAGTTAAGAAAGATACAAATTGCTGCAATTTAAAAAATCAGCAGGAAATCTGTAAGAAAAGATTTAGGAAATCTCAGAATTTAGTGAAAAATGACCAAGAGGTATGAGCCAATACACAAAAGATGAGAAAAGAGGTTAAGTCTAATCCATACAGAGTTGTGTATGTTTCAAAGAATGAGTAGAGAATATTCAAAGAAATTATAGTAAGATATGTTCCCAGAGATAAAGCCCCATATCATTTTCGTTAAGATTTTTTTTTATTTATTGGAGTGCCTGGGTGGTTCAGTGGGTTAAGTTTCTGTCTTCAGCTCAGGTCATGATCCCAGGGTCCTGGGATTGAGCCCCAGTCAGACTCTCTGCTCAGCAGGGAGCCTGCTTCCCCTCCTCTCTCTCTGCCTGCCTCTCTGCCTACTAATGATCTCTGTCTGTCAAATAAATAAATAGAAATCTTTTATTTATTTGATAGAGAGAGTGAGAGAGAGGATGAGAAGGGAGAAGGTCAGAGAGAGAAGCAGACTCCCCATGGAGCTGGGAGCCTGATGTGGGACTGGATCCTGGGACTCCAGGATCATGACCTGAGCTGAAGGCATTCGGTTAACCAACTGAGCCACCCAGCCACCTCAGAAAGACTCATGTTATTGTTGAAAGGACTCACTGAGCATCAAGAAGAATGAATAATAATTTAGAAAGGATCCACACTCAGTTCCACTCTTTCAAAATTCCAGTACCTTAAGGATAACGCTAACATCTAGAAGGACTTGGGAGCAAAAGGCAGGTTATTTACACTATAATGTGATGCCAACCAGCATAAAATTTTTGTCATCATTGTCACTAGATTCCAAAGAAAATGGAGCAGTACCTTCAAAGTGAGATCTGCTGGTGAGAACCAACAATACTGGGACAGTAATGATATCATACAAGTTCCAAGGAAAAAATAATTTAATACTATATTTTGACCCTAACCACATTGCCAATTAAGAATGAGGGCAGAGTTCAGCCTCAGCAATTTCTTCCTAGGAACATTGCCAAAGGCAATGGAAGCAAGGGCAAAAATGAACTATTGGGACTTCACCAAGATCAAAAGCTTTTGCATAGCAAAGGAAACAGTTAACAAAACCAAAAGACACCTGACAGAATGGGAGAAGATATTTGCAAATGACATATCAGATAAAGGGCTGGTATCCAAAATCTATAAAGAGCTTATCAAACTCAACACCAAAAGAACAAATAATCCAATCAAGAAATGGACAGAGGCCATGAGACATTTCTCTGAGAAGACATCCAGATGGCCAACAGACACATGAAAAAGTGCTCCAAATCACTCAGCATCAGGGAAATACAAGTCAAAACCACAATGAGATACCACCTCACACCAGTCAGAATGGCTAAAATTAACAAGTCAGGAAATGACAGATGCTGGTGAGGATGCAGAAAAAAGGGAACCCTCCTACACTATTGGTGGGAATGCAAGCTGGTGCATCCACTCTGGAAAACAGCATGGAGGTTCCTCAAAAAGTTGAAAATAGAGCTACCCTATAACCCAGCAATAGCACTACTGGGTATTTGCCCTAAAGATACAAATGTAGTGATACAAAGGGGCACATGAATCTGAATGTTTATAGCAGCAATGTCCACAATAGCCAAACTATAGAAAGAGCCTAGATGTCCATCAACAGATGAATGGATAAAGAAGATGTGCAATGGAATACTATGCAGTCATCAAAATAAATGAAATATTTCCATTTCCGATGATGTGGATGGAACTAGAGGGTATTATGCTTAGCAAAATAAGTCAGTCGGAGAAAGAAAACTATCATATGATCTCCCTGATATGAGGAAGTGGAGATGCAACGTGGAGGGTTTGGGGGGTAGGAAAAGAATAAATGAAACAAGATGGGATCGGGAGGGAGACAAACCATAAGAGACTCTTAATCTCACAAAATAAACTGAGGGTTGCCAGGGGAGAGAGTGGTGGGGTTATGGACATTGGGGAGGGTATGTGCTATGGAGCCAACATAAATCTGAAGCTTTGGTTTCAGCCTTCAGGATTGCAATTCTTTCTTTTCCCATAGATTTGAAACTTTAGAATAATTGGAGTGTAACCACGCTGCAGCCTTCAAGAGGTAGCCCACCTGAGACAGCCAGAGATGGTGAGACAGAAATCTAGTCTTCATAACATCCTTTGACCTCAAGTCAACTGGTAACTGAAGCTAGTTCAATCCCTGCTGTTTTCAGTACTAGGAACCAATAGATCCCCTTTTTGTTTAAGCAAATTTAACTGGGTGTTCATGTTACATAGGATACAAAGATTCCTAACAGTTATAAATTATGGAATTTTTTTCTTAGTATCTTTCTGTATCTTCCATTTTTCTATGATATACATAATAGTTATAAATAGAATCCCCCCACCATGACCCACAAGGGTTACAAAATTGTTTTTAATTCTCCAAAATAGTATTACCAAATTCTTTCCCTTATTTTTGGTGTTGAAATTTTAGTCTTTTAATGTTATATCTGAATCTTATTTTGCACATAAGGAATATATTTCCTTAAAGAAATACTTATTCCTAAATCTTGTTCAAGCTATTTTGGTAACTGACAATACCCAAAATGGTTTCAGAATAATCTTCTTATTTTCTCTGAAGCTAACATATTTAAGAAAACCTTGTTTTCCTTAGCTATGTCAATGTATTGTGGGCTACATTTATCATTCCATGTAGATTTCCATCCCAGACTAAGAGAACTATGACACATATTTTTCTTTTGAAATAACTCTTTATAAGTAGTTGGTATGCATATTTTTAATATGAGACACTATATTTAACATAAACCCTCACAGAATAATTTTGATTATTGAATATTTGCTGATAAACAGTTTGCGATCTTGATCTTCCCTAGTTAAAATTTGCTGGAATTAGAGAAGTTGAAACATGGGGGTAGGATAGAGGAGAGAGCTAGGTATCATCTTTAAATAAGAGGAGTCAGAACTCTGCATGGAAATCTGGAAAAAATAAATTATGTATAGTCTTAGTACTTTCAAGTTACTATAATAAATTTCCATAGACTGGGTGCCTTGCAAAAAAACAGAATTTACTTCTCATTCTTTTGGAAGCTGGGGAATCCAAGATCAAGGTGCTAGCAGATCTGGTGAGGATCTGCTTCCTAGTTTGTAGACAGCTGTCTTGTCTCTGTGTTCTCACACGATGGAAGGGGCCAGAGAGCTCTCTGGAGTCTCTTTTACATGAGTACTGATTCCATTTATGTGGACTCCACCCTCATGATCTCAGCACCTCCCAACACCCTGCCTCCAAATGCCAGCACACTGGGGATTAGATTTCAACATATGAATTTGTGGGAGAACACACACATTCAGTATATAGTATGTTATGTTTCAGAAATTTGTTTTAGGCACAAAATATATATAGACGAAAAATGTCTTTCCACACTCAAGGACCTTAGCTATTTAGTAAGTGTTGACAATTTGCATGATTCTACTTAGCTCACTTATGTGGGAGAACAGTTAAGGCTTTTGGTGAAGAGCAAGAAAAACTGGCTCTGAATGGAAAATGATAACTTTTGGAAGGATCTGGCATGATTCACTAAATAAAACAGCTGCTGAAGAACTAGGCTGGAAAGGATAGGAGGATGGTATGCTCTGGGCATCCCATAGCAGGGACTAATCTATAATTTCGATAAATCAGCTCCATAATTTTTCCCTCTCTTTGTCTCTCTCCTAAAAATGTAAAGTCCTAGGAAATAAATAGTCAGGCTAAGAAGGAAAAATCATTTTTTCTCGATAAATTCATCAGTTCTTCTTCTATTACCAGAATAATGGTGATAATAGATGCTAGGCAGCAAAACCCATAATATTTACCACCTTCACTTGGGCTTTGGCAGTGCATTTAAAACTTGGCTACTCAAAGCCCCCATTCATGAGATGGATAGTTCATGTTTTAGGGTAATTCCTTATGGATATCTCCTATCTTGTGAAATAATTCTGTAAAGTACTCAGCACAATACTGGTCATATATTAAACCATCAATAAATGACGGCAGTTACTAAAGCTTTTGTCATTCCAAAATTATGGCTTTTATATTTCCTTAAAATATTTCAGTATGTTGTCCTGGAAAATTTTCATATTAGGCCACTTCTTTAGAATATAGTGGCATGACATGAGGATAGTGGTATGACAATCACTCTACTAGTACATTTTGGAATCAGTCTGGACAAGGAGAAAAGTTGACTTTTGACCAGGAATGAGACCTGGACAAGTAGAACAAATGCTGAAGAACTAACCTGGCTGATCTTTAGAGTTTGGGCCTAGATGTGTATCCTGGTGGTCCAGGTATAGGATTCAGGGTTTAAGGAAGCATTCCTGTCCTCATGTACCATTTATGGCAAATGACCTTTTGGTTCTGATGTGTAACTCTGTTGTAATATAGTTAGACATCTATGCAGTTGCCATCGCCTCATCTTTCTGCCCCTTGACTTCAGGTCATGTGACTTGCTCTGACCAATGTAATGTTCAATGTTAAAGAGAGGAGGCTTGAAATATGCTTGTACTTTAAGGCTTCTTATTCTTATTCTTCTCCCATTCTCATGAGAATAGAGTGAAACACATGGCCCCAGAAGAGACACATGGAACAGAGCCACCCATGCTGAATCTCAGATCCATTACTGAGAAACCGATTCTTATTGTAAAGTGTCACAGAATTTTAGTGTAGCTGGTGAGCAGAATTATTGTGGCATCAGCTGACAGATAGGTTATTTTTAAAATTCTTTATATATAGTTGGGAGATGAATGATTAGAAGATGTGTAATGACCTCTAGCACAGATCACTAGGAACCCCAAAACTGGCAATGAATCAAAATTTGATGGGTGTATTTTCAGACATTATTGTTATAAAACCTCTGTACTTCACTGAAATGAAGTTCATCATTTTATAATGTAGAGTTCTCAAAAAATATTTATGACAATATTATTAAAGAAGTCCTCTTTTCAAAATAATGCAGCTCCATCAATTAATGAAAAAATATGAAAATTTTAAGTTGAACTTAATTAGCATTCTTTTAAGTGCCCATGAAAATTAGAAAAGGATAATGACATTTGAAAGCTATTTTCAATTTTAAGACGTTAATTGTTTCATGTCTGAACAGAGGAAGGGAGAAAGCAAAAGATCCGCTCAACAGAGTATGTAGAAGGCAAGTGCTATTTTTAATGCTTACTAAACGGAAGAAATGGATTAACAATTAAGTAAATAACACTAAGCAATAAAAAGCAAATTTCTACTATTATAAGATTGTTATAATATGCCTTCATTTTATCCTACTGGTGTATTTCTTTTATTCTTTTGTAAAGATTTCATGCAAACTTTGGTTTTTGTTTTGCTTTGTTTTGTTTTAAAGATTTTATTTTATTTATTTGACAGACAGTGATCACAATAGGCAGAGAGGTAGGCAGAGAGGATGAAGGAGGCTCCCTGCGGAGCACAGAGCCCGACACAGGATTTGATCCCAGGACCCTGGGATCATGACCTGAACAGAAGGCAAAGGCTTTAACCCACTGAGCCACCCAGGTGCCTCGCAAACTTTAGAAATAAAAAGTTATTTTCAAGGAGTGTTTTTTTCTCTAGGCTTTTGTATCAGTGACTTGTAAAAGATCACAGTGTTAGTCAGAGTGTTCCCAGAAGCAGAGTTGTTTTTTTTTTTTTTTTTCAGAAGCAGAGTTTTTAAAAGATCAAAATATGTTCAACTAATCCATAAGACAAAGGTAAAGACTTTGGGTCAAAAGCTATTTCTGCCATAGATGAAGTGAAAAAAAAATCTAAATTTGTTAAGTAACCCAAGTAAATATTAAAGTCCCATCTATTGGGAAAAATATAAAAGTAAAGTTGAGTATGAGTAATGGTAGTGGTTACTACCTGTTTCAGTTGCCTATTTCTGTAAGCAAACTACCCCAAAATTAGCGTCCTGCAACAAGAATCATTTATTGTTATGATCTCTCATAGATCTGAGGATAGACTGGACTCAGTTAAGTATTTTTCACTGAGGATGTCTCCTGTAGTATAGGCAGAGAGTGGCTGGACTAGAGACATCCTGATGGCTTCATAGCTCAAATATCTGATGTATGGGCTGGGCACAGTCAAAAAGCAAACCCATAGGCATGGGTTTCAACCTCTATTTACTCCCTCCCTGTCCTGCCAAGTAACATTATAACCAATATTGGCAAGTGCTTGTTTTGCAAACCTCCAGAGTGGTCATCCTATTTTAAGTCAATAAGTATATACATATATAGGAGACTGGGAAGGTGGTGGAGTAGGAGGAACCTAAGCTTGCCTTATCCCACAGACACAACCAGATAATACTCACATCAGGTTAATAACCCAGAAAACTACCCAAAGACTGGCAAGGAGAGGCCACCTTGAAGAAGGTAGGAAAGCTGGAGAAGTGATTTGAAGCCTAAACATGGCTACTTGTGGAGAGGAAGGAGCCAGGGGTGCCGAGAAGGGTGAGAAACAGACTGTCACACAGTGGAAACTGCAAGGGTAAGACAAACCCCGTAACATTTGGCTTTGAAGGTGAGAGGGGACACATTTCACTAGTTCTTAACAACAAGCAGACTTAAAGCTTGGCCTGGTTAGTACCTGGATAGAATTCTAAATGTCATTAAGCCCAGCTCTAGGAGAGCCCTGAGAATGTTAGGAAGTTGAGTCCCTAGCCTTAAAGAGATAGCATGCCAAGCAACCTTAGCAGATAGAACATAGAACAAGCAATTTGAAAAACCACCAGGGAAAGACTGGAGGGAGAGTGATTTAGTCATCACATGGCATGTCCTAGAGATACAAGGATCTCAGAGAGACTCCTCCAGGAACAAAGGAACTGATAGGCACCATACCCCTCTTCTTCCTCTCCTCCCTGCCCCCAGTACCTAGCATAAACATACTGCCATCTGCAGAAAACAGATCAGTGCCCCCACTCCCTACTTAACTTGTTTGGACCAAGCCCTGTCCCCATCACTTCAGTAGATACACTTTTCCCAGTCACACTTGTCTCAGTCCTGGTGCTGCCAGTTCATACCCCTAGAAGACCAGTGCAAATCTTCACAGCAACACAAACCCTGCCATTTGTGGGATCCTCTTTCCTGGAAGTGACAGCACATGCACTCTCAGCACTTCTGCTAGGTCAGCCCAGTCCTGAAGCAGGGGCTCCAGTTCTCACTTAGCAAGTAAATAGGCATGTACCTTGTTAAAACCCACTCTACATCAGCTATGGACCAAACACTGCTCACTACAGGCAAGAAAGCCACTGCAGCCAAAAGGACTGAAGGAAAAAGTGTCCAGAACAAAACAGGACACACACACCATACACAGGAGTCACTCCTTGAAGTGCCAGGTCCTAGGGAACAGGAGACATGGCACTGAAATGTATTATAAGACCTCTTCGTCATAAGGCCACTACTTGTAAGAGCAAAGGATGTAGCTGATGTTCCTAGTATAAAAAAACAGACACAGGTAGTTAGAAAAAATGAGACAGAAAAATATGTCCCAAATGAAAGAACAGGACAAAATCACACTAAGAAAGCTAAATAAAATGAAGATACATAATATACCTGAGAGAGAACTTTAAGTGATGGTCAAAAACATAATTGACTTAAGAGTGAAGGAGCTCAGTGAGACCTTTAATAGATAGAAAACATAAAAAAGAACCAATCAAAGATGAAGAAATCAGTAATGGATATTAAAAATAAACTAGGGGAAATAAATAGTAGACAAGAGAAAGCTGAACAGTTAGCGACCTGGAAAACAGAGTAATGGGAAACAATGAAGTGGGGTGACAGAGAGAAAAAAAATAACCAAAAAAAAAAAAAAAAAAAAAGAAAAAGAAAAAGAAAAGAAAGAAAGAAAAGAAAATAGGAAAATAGACTAAGGGAATTTACTGATACATTCAGCATAATAACATTCACATTATAGAGATCCCAAAAGAATAGAGAGGAAAGTGGGCAGAAAAATTATTTGAAGAAATAATAGTTGAAAACTTCCCTGAATCTGGGGTGGGAACAAATATCCAGATCCAGGAAGCACAGAGAAACCCAATGAAAGCAACCCAAGGAGATCTACGCCAAGACATATATTAATTAAAATGGCAAAAGGAGAATTTTAAAAGCAGCAAGAGAAAAGAAAACAGTTACATACAAGGAAATCCCATAAGGTTATCAGCTGATTTTTCAACAGAAACTTTGCAGGCCAAATGGGAGTGTCATGATATTTTAAATGTGCTAACAAAAACTCTGCAAACAAGAATATTCTACACACCAGGGCTATCCTTCAGAATAAAAGGGGAGATAAAAAGTTTCACAGACAAAAAAGAAATTAGAGGAATTCATCACCACCAAAGAATTCCTACCAAAAAAAAAAAAAAAAAGGTACCAGGGACTCTGAATGGAAAGGAAAGACCATAAGAAGGAGTAAGAAAAGTAGAAAGCAAAAAGTGTTAAAATTAAGTATAATTACAAAAATCAGTCAAGAAATTCACAAAATTAAAAGAGGTAAAGTAAGACACCATATGCATAAAATGTGGGAAGGAGAGGAGAAAAAATGGGTTCAAACATAAGCAACTATCAACTTAGTATGGACTGCTATATGCAGATGTTATATACAAATCTAATAATAACCACAAATAAAAAACTGGTAATAGATATGCAAAAAATAGGGTAAGGAATTTCAATTGGGGTGGAGTTTTTTGGATTTTTCCACATAAAGTATCATGTCATCTGTGAAGAGTGAGAGTTTCACCTTTTCCTTGCCAATTTGAATTATTTTTATTTCCTTTTGTTGTCTGACTGCTGAGGCTAGGACTTCTAGTACTATGTTGAACAATAGTGGTTAAGAGTGGGCATCTACTGTTGCGTCCCTGACCTTAAGGGAAAAGCTCTCAGTTTTTCCCCATTGAGAATAATATTTGCTGTGGGCTTTTTGTAGATAGCTTTTATAATATTGAAGTATGTTACCTCTATCCCTGCACTGTGGAGAGTTTTAATTAAGAAAGAATGGTGTATTTAGTCAAATGCTTTTTCTGCATCAATTGAGAGGATCATGTTTCTGGTCTTTAGTTTTATTAAAGTGATATGTCATGTTTGATTTGAAAATGTTGAAACACCCTTGCAGCCCAGGAATATATTCCACTTGGTCATGGTGAATAATCCTTTCACTGTATCTGTTGGATCTTACTAATATCTCGGTGAGAATTTTGGCACCCATGCTCATCAGGGATGTTGGTCTATAATTCTTTTTTTTTTTTTTTTTTTTTTGGTGAGTTCTTTGGATTTGGGATTAAGGTAATGTTGGCCTCATAGAAAGAGTTTGGAAGTTTTCTTCCTGTTTCTATTTTTTGGAACGGGTTCAGAAGAGTAGGTATTAGTTCTTTAAATGTTTGGCAAAATATCCCTGGAAAGCCATCCAGACCTGGACTCAGGTGTTGGGAGATTTTTTATCACTGCTTCAATTTCCTTGCTGGTGAGGGTTTGTTCAAGTTTTCTGTTTCTTCCTCTTAGAGTTCTGGTAGTTTGTAAGTCTCCAGGATGTATCCATTTCTCCCAGGTTGCTTAATATGTTGGCATATAGTAACTCAAAATATGTTCTTATAATTGTTTGTATTTCCTTGATGTTGATTGTGATCTCTCCTCTTTCATTTTTCAATTTATTAATTTTCAATTTATTAAAATTTTCAATTTATTTATTTGGATCCTTTCTCTTTTCTTTTAAATAAATCTGGTTAGGGGTTTATCAATCCTATTAATTCCTTCAAGGAACCAGCTTCTACTTTTATTGATATGTTCTACTCTTCTTTTGGCATCTGTTTCATTGATTTCTGCTCTAATCTTTATTATTTCTCTTCTGCTTGGTTTAAGCTTTATTTGTTGTTTTTTTTCTCCAGTTTCTTTAGGTATAAGGTTAGATTGTGTATTTGAGACGTATCTAATTTTTTGAGAAAGGCTTGGATGGTTATATATTTCCCCCTTAGGACCACCTTTCCTGTGTTCCACAGGTTTTGAACAGTTGTGTTTTCATTTTCACTTGTTTCCATGAATTTTTAAAATTCTTCTTTAATTTCCTGGTTGACCCATTCATTCTTTAGTAAGATGCTTTTTAACTTCCACGTGTTTAAGTTTCTTCCAAATTTCCTCTTGTGATTGAGTTCAAGTTCTAAAGGATTGTAGTATGAAAATTACTGGGAATAATCCCAATCTTTTGGTACCCATTGAGACCTTATTTGTGACCCAGTATGTGGTCTGTTCTGAAAAATGTTCCATGTGCACTCAAGAAGAATGTGTTTTCTGTTGTTTTAGGATTGAATGCTCTGTATATATCCGTGAAGTCCACCTGGTCCAGTGTGTCATTGTCATTCAAGGACCTTGTTTCCTTGTTGATCTTCTGCTTAGATGATTATCCATTGCTGTGAGTGGGGTGTTGAAGTCCCCTATTATTATTGTATAATTATCAATCTGTTGCTTTAATTTGGTTATTAATTGGTTTATGTAATTGGCTGTTTCCAAATTAGGAGTATAAATATTTATAATTTTTAGATCTTCTTGTTGGATAGACCCTTAAATATGATATACTGTCCTTCCTCATCTTCTATTATCATCTTTGGTTTAAAACCTAATCTGCCTGATACAAGGATTCCTACTTCAGCTTTCTTTTAATGCTCATTAGCATGATAAATGGTTCTCCACCCCCACACTTTCAATGTCATGGTGTTTTTAGGACTAAAATGAGTCTCTTGTACACAGCATATGGATGGTTCTTGCTTTTTTATTCAATCTGATATCTTCTGTCTTTTTTTTTTTTTAATTTCTTTTCAGCGTAACAGAATTCATTGTTTTTGCAACACACCCAGTGCTCCATGCAATCCTCTGTCTTTTGATTGGAGCATTGAGCCTACTTATATTCAGAGTAACTACTGACAGAAATGAATTTAGTGCCATTGTATTACCTGTAAAGTCCCTGTAGATTATCTCTGTTTCTTTCTGGTCTATGCTACTTTTGGGCTCTCTCTTCACTTACAGGATCCTCTTTAATCTTTCATGCAGGGCTGGTTTAGTGACCACAATTGTTTTAATTTCTCTTTGTCCTGGAAACTCTTTATCTCTCCTTCCATGCTGAATGACAGCCTTGATAGATGAAGTACTCTTGGCTGCATGTTTTTCTCATTTAGTACTCTGAATATATCATGCTAGCCCTTTCTGGTTGACCAGGTCTCTGTGGATAGGTCTGTTGCCAGTCTAATGTTTCTGCTAGTGTAGTTTAAGGAGCTCCTGCCTTGAGCTTCTTTCAGGATTTTCTCTTTATCTCTGAAATTTGCAAGCTTCACTATTATATGGCAGGGTGTTGATCTATTTTTATTGATTTTAGGGGACATTCCGTTTACTTCTTGAACTTGAATGTCTATTTCCTTCCCCAGATTAGGGAATTTCTCAGCTATGATTTGCTCAAATATACCTTCTCTCTCTCTCTTTCTTCTTCCTCTGGGACCCCAATAATTCGAATATTGTTGCACTTTATGGTATCACGGATTTCTAAAAGCCTCCCCTTATGTTCCATTAATTGTTTTTCTCTCTTCCTCAGCTGCCTTCCTTTCAACTGTCTTGTCTCCTATGTCACTGACTCTCTGTTCTGCCTTATTTACCCTAGCTATTAGAGCAGCCATTTTAGAGTGCATCTCAGTTACAGCATTTTTAAATTTCTGCCTGATTAGATATTATTTCTGCACTAAGAGATTCTCTAAAGTCTTTTATGTTTTTTTAAGAGAGCTAGTAACTTTATAACCGATATCTTTAATGCCAGCTCTGACATTTCACTTATGTCCATATTGATAAAATCTGTGGTAGAAAGTATTACCTCTGTTCTTTCTTTTGTTGTGGTTTCTTTCTTCTAGTGATTTTGCCCAGAGAAGAAAGGATGAGTGGGAAAACAAAATAAAAAATATAAAGTGAAATACACACTAGACAAATCTGAAGAGGTCAGAAAACAAAAAAGAAAAGAAAAAGAAAAAAAGTAGAAAAGAAAAAATATAATCTCACAGGTGAGGTGGACACAGGTGGACAAAACAGGGTAATCCACTTGCCCTGTGTGTATTTTGTCCTGTTTGTTAGAAGAAGCTAAATCTCAGAATTGTAAAGAAAGCAAAATTTATATATAATAAAATAAAATTGTATACAGTGAAAGGAAGCAAAAAATGAAGTATATATCTATAAAGTGAAAATGGAAAAATGGAATTTAAAAAAGACTTAAAAACAAAGAGTTGATAAAATAAAAAAACCAGTTGAAAAGGAAAAATAAAAATCTTAAACTGAAAGATTAAAGACTCATGACAAAAACCCCAATTCTATATACTATTTTCCCCAGCAAAGAGTTTTTCAGTTTTGAGGGATCTATTAATTTGGTATTCCCCTGAGGATCCTGCTGGTTTTTCTGGGGAAGAGGGCTGTTGCACTGATTCTCAGGTGTCTTTGCCTGGGTGGAATTGCACCATTCCTTGCCAGGGGCCAGGCTCAATGTAAACTCATTTGGATTACTCTATTTGTCTATTCCTGGTGCTTTATACAGTGAACAAAAAGAAACTAAAAAAAAAAAAAAAATGGTGCCACCCCAATCTCCAGCCCCAGAGCTGAAGGATCATGTGCCCCACTCTTCAGTGCACCTTCAGGGAAAGACAATCAGACCCTTTCATATGCTTCAAACTCCCCAGACTCCTGTTGTGTGTACTCACACCAATCCTCCCAGGGGAAGGAGAGGTGCCGCAACAAAGCCTGTTTGGGGAGGCTTTGCCTTATCTCTTTCTGATCCGTGCCACTCCTCCTGGGCAAAGGAGCCAGCTCTCATAGAAGTTGTTCTTTTTTGGGTCTCTGTTTGGAAAGTGGTCTCCTGATTGTGTTGGGGTTCACAGTTTATTGCAACACATAGCTGAGAAGCCACTCTGGAGCTCGCTAATTATAGCTGGCTTTTCTGCTCCAACGTTTGGGCACTCTGCTGCACTCAGGCAGCCCCCTTCTTTCTGTGACCCTGGGGATCCTGAGACTACACTGCTTAAGAGTCTGCCCTGCTTCACCACCTGAGCATATTTCAGTCAGCGATGTCCCCCATGGAAACAGACATCTAAAAGTTCTGATTTTGTGTACTGCTGCTATATCACTTTCCAGTGGCCTGCTTACAGAGGCTCCCTCCCCACTGTGGTTTATATATCCCCTCAAAATCATGTCTCTGCACCTTCTTCCTTTGAAAAAGTAGTCTCTTTTCTATTTGTAGAATTGTAGCAATTCTTTCCTTGGATATCAGGTTGAATTTACAGATATTCTGAATGATCTGTTAGATATCTAGGTAAATTCAAGAGACCGGATGAAACACAGTTCCCCTACTTTTCCATTACCTACAGGATTATTCCAGACAAAATAGACTTTGAAAACAAAGACTGTAACAAGTTACAAAGAAGGACACTATATAACCATAAAGGAAACAATTCAACAAGAAGATATAACAATTATAAATATTTATGCACCCACCAATGGAGACTTCAAATACATAAAGCAACTAATAACAAACATAAAGGAAGTTATCAATACTAATACAAAATAACATGGGACTTTAACACCCTACTTATATCAATGGATAGATCATTCAAACAGAAAATCAACAAGGAAACAATGGCTTTGAATCACACATTTGACCAGATGTATCTAATTGGTATATTCAGAACATTCCATCCTAAAATAGCAGAATATACATTCTTTTCAAGCACACATCGAATATTCTCCAGAATAGATGATGTATTAGACCATAAAACAAGTCTCCACAAATTAAAAAGTACTGAAATCATACCATGCATCTTTTCTGACCACAGTGCTATGAACCTAGAAATCAACTGTAAGAAAAACTCTGGAAAGCACACACATACAACTAGGTTAAATAACATGCAACTAACCAAGGAAAGGTCAACTAAGAAATCAAAGAGAAAGTTTAAAAATACATGAATATGAATGAAAATGAAACACAATAGCCTGGAATTTTTTGGAAGCAGCAAAAGCTATTCTAAAAGGGAATTTTAAAGCAAGTTTAGAAGCCTACCTCAAGAAGTGAGAAAAATTTCAAATAATTAACCTAACCTTAAACCTAATGGAGCTGGTGGGGGGAGAAACCCAAAACCAGCAGAAGGAAGGATATAAAAAAAGATTGAAGGCAGAGATTGAAAAAAAGATTGAAGCAAAGATAAATGAAATGGAAGTTAAAAACAAACAAACAAAACATTGGAAGAGATAAATGAAATCAGTAGCTGGTTCTTGGAGAACATTAAAAAAAACTGATAAACTACTAGTCAAACCCATTGGAATGAGAGAAAGAGAGAGAGAGAAATAGGACTCAAAATCAGAAATGAAAGAGGAGAAATAACAATCAACACCACAGAAAAACAAAGGCATGACCATATTATGAAAAATTATATGCCAACAAATTGGACAACCTAGAAGAAATGGATAAATTCTTAGAAAAATATTACCTCCCATAACTGAATCAAGAAGAAATAAAAAAAAATTAGCAGAGTGATTATGAACAATGAAATTGAATCAGTAATTAGGAAAATTAAAATTAAAAAAAAAGACCTCCCCCAAACAAAAGTCTAGGAACAGATGACATCATAAGTGAATTTTACCAAACACTTAAAGAAAAGTTAATACCTTTTCTTTTCAAACTATTACCAAAAATAGAAGAGAATGGAAAGTCTCCAAATTCATTCTATGAGGCCAGCATTACCCTGATACAAAAACCAGGTGAAGACACTACAAAAGAAAAGAACTACAGGCCTGGGAACAATGATATTATTTCATTGGCTTGAGCCCCACACCAGGCTCCCTGCAGGAAGCCTGCTTCTTCCTCTCCCAGTCCCCCTGCTTGTGTTCCTGCTCTCACTGTCTCTCTCTCTCTGTCAAATAAATAAATAAAATCTTTAAAAAAAAAAGGTTGTCCAATATTTGCAAATCAATCAACATGATACATCACATCAATAAGAGAAGGGTAAGAACCATATAGTCATTTTGACAAATGATAAAAATGCATTTGACCCAGTACTATACTAATTCATGATAAAAACCCTCAACAAAGTAGGTTTAGAGGGAACATCCCTCAACATAAATAAAAGCTTTATATGAAAAACCCACAACTAATGTCATACTCAATGGTGAGAAAAATGAGAGCTGCTCCCTTAAGGTCAAGAATAAGACAAAGATATTCACTCTGAGCACTTTTTATTCAACATGGTACTGGAAATCCTAGCCATAGCAACCACACAACAAAAAGAAATAAAAGTCATCCAAATTGGTAAGAGAGAAGTAAAACTTTCATAATTTGAAGATGACATGATAATATACTGAAAACCCTGGAGACCACCAAAAAGCTACTACAACCAATAAATGGATTCATTAAGGTTGCAGGATACAAAATCAATGTACAGAAATCTGTTGCCTTTCTATTCACTTATAATGAAGTAGCGGAAAAAGAAATTAAGAAAACAATTCCATTTACAATTATAACAAGAATAATAAAACACTAACAAATAAACTTCTCCAAGAGGTGAAAGACCTGTACTCTGAAAACTATGAAACATCACTGAAAGAAATTAAAGATGACACAAACAGTGGAAAGATATTCCACGCTCATGGATTGCAAGACAAATTTTTGTTAAAATGTCCATACTACCCAAAGCAATCTACACATTTAATGCAATGACTATCAAAATACCTACAGCATTTTTCACAGAACTAGAATAAATCATCTTAAAATTTGTATGGAATCACAAAAGACCCTGAAAAGCCAGAGGTGTCTTGAAAGAGAAGTACAAAACTAAAGGTATCATAATTCCAGATATCAAGATACAGTACAAAGATACAATGATCAAAACAATATAGTACTGGCACAAAAATAGACACACAGATCTATAGAATGGAACAGACACCCCAGAAATAAACACATGATTATGTGGTCAATTAAACTTTGATAAAGGAGACAAGGATACACAATGGAAAAAAGATAGCCTCTTCTATAAATGGTGTTAAAAAAAGGGGACAGCTAGTTGCAAAAGAATGGAACTGGATTATTCTCTCACATCATACAAAAAAAAAACAAAAAACTAAAAATAAATAAATAAATAATCTCAAAATGGAGTGAAAACTTAAATCTGAGACCTGAAACCATAAAAATCCGTGAAGAGAGCACAGTCAGTAATTTCCCTGACATTGTCCATAGCAACATTTTCCTAGGTAAGTCTCCTGAGGCAAGAGAAACAAAAGCAAAAATAAACTATTGGCACTATATAAAAATAAAAAGTTACTGCATAGCAAAAGAAAGAATCAACAAAACAGAGACAATCTACTGAATGGGAAAAGATATTCACAAACGATATATCCAATAAAGGAATAGTATCCAAAATACATAAAAAACTTATATAACTCAATGCCAGCCCCCCCAAAAAAACCCCTAATAATCTAATTAAATGGATTAAAAATGGGCAGAATCCATGAGCAGACATTTCTCCAAAGACATACAGATGGATTACTCACAGGAAGAAGATGGAAGGCACATCAGGTCATCCTGGAATTTGATTTTCTTAAAAATATTTTTACAACATGTACCTTATATTATTCACATAGAAGGTCATAAATATGTAATTTATATATGGTTATGCATGTTGAAACAATTTGAAGGATGGAGTGAATTATTTAAAAAGCAAGGCATGGGGCACCTGGTTGGCTCAGTCAGTTTAGTGGCTGACTCTTGATTTTGGCTCAGGTCATGATCTCATGGTCCTGGGATCCATCCCCACATCAGCCTCCATACTCAGCAAGTGCCTTTTTCTGCCCTTCCCCTCCACCTCACTAGAGCACACTCTCTCTTTCTAAAATAAATAAATAAATCTTAAAAAGAAAACAACAACAACAAAAAAAAACTAAGCAAAAAGCAAGATCCCAATACTTTGGTGTCATATAGGAATTCTTTTATGTTTACTTAAATTAATAATCTTAGGGCTATGCCCAAGGCATATGATATATTTTGGGCTTATTAAATGAATGAATAAATAAATGAATAATATTTGGTTACAGAATATACCAGAAAACTTGGGTCACCATAACAACACAGTCTTTCCCTGTAAGAAGATATTTATAGGCAAGTCATATTCTAATTAGAAGCTTGCATGGGGAGCACATAATTATGACAGGAAAACACCATTATTGGTGTTAATATCTCTAGGGTACAACAGCCAAATCTAGTAATTTTCAGAGTGACATACTTGCCACAGGACAGAGAAAAATTAGGTCTATGGGCTGGTGGACCCAGTCAACCACTGGCTTGACTTCTAGTCCTTTGGCTAATCCATCCCTTCACTATGTGAATTGGACAAATTATAAACTACTGGATTAAGATTTTTGCTTCACAACTTTTTTTTCCAGCCAGCCCTGCCTTATTCAGATTTTTTACAGGCTTTCCATTTCTTTTGTTTTTACTTTTTTTTTCTTGACTCCATGTTTTGTTTTTCATAATTTTTACTTTCTACTTAGACAATTCTCAATGCAAGAATATTTATTTTCCTACAATGTCTTTATAATTTCATTTTGTTATTAAATCTTTCAGTTATAGACAATTTTGTATGGTATGAGGAAGGATGTACACTTTTTCCTAAATTGTATTAAATGAATAATTATTGATTTCTGCTACATATTCTTAATCTTTTGTACATTCAACCATCTCCAGAAAGGATGGAGGGGGAAAAAAAAGCCTGAGAGATAACTTATTTTTATGAGCTAAGGATAACATTGTATGGAAGTGATTGCATCATTATTATGTTATTGAGATGTTGAGAAAGTTGGTTGACACCTCCTCTGGCTCTAATTTGTCTATATAAAGTAGCATAATTAACTCTGTATTGCTGACTTTTTTTTTTTACTAATTAATTATTTCTATATCTAACTCATGTTCAATGCAAATAATCAAGGAAGTCTAAATGATTTAATGCCCAGTCAGGTTGCATGAGTAAGAGTTAACTTTCTGTTACTCACTTTTCTGTCTTGGGTCATACTTCATATTAGATTTCATATTGTGAAATCCCAAGAACAAAACCCTTATTATAAGGTTTCCTAACTTGAGTTTGGTTGATTAGAAATGACACTGGAAATTGATCTGTGTGGGACTATAGAAAAATCTATCACAGAATAAAAATAGCAATGGTGAAGGAACAAAAAAAATCAAACCACAGACCATCATCAGGTTTTCAACATCATTAGTTACGTAGTCTAGGTTTAGAATGAGATTTTGGTTCAATTTCAGGATATTTTGATACTGAATTCAATTTGAATTGGATTCTTTTTCTGATGTCTTAAGAAGGGATTATCATTCAATATTTCAATAATAGTTTTGTGTGCTAATGAGAGTTTTCTACTATATTAGAAAGAAAAAAATTCAATTCTGAATCTAGCAGGAAGAAGCAAGTTGGGATTGACTTTTCCTTTTTCAGTGTATTTGTGAAAACCGAATATGAGCAAACAGGGCAAATAAAGACTACAGAGTTGAAAGTTATTTAGATATATGCTCTTCAAATATTTTGCAGCTGATGATGGGAAGGGAAGTAAATACCTTTTTATATATCTTAATCTGTTAGCCTATCTCATATAATACGTGGAATAGATTATAATTTATGGGAAATTTAATACTGTGTAAATGTTTACTATTTTTAAAATTTGGAATTTTTGAAAAAGAAAGCCAAAATATGAGTTTTTTTTTAAACAAGGTAACAGAATATTCTAAAATATAATTTTGGGATTCATAACTTTACTTTTCTTTCTTCATGTAGCAGACAGCATTAAATAGTATTAACAATAGACTATGTGTGCATATAAATTCTCATCAACAATGTTCTCAGTGTATATGGACAATTGTGTGTATATTTTTTTACTTTGTATATGTGTGTGTGTGTGTGTGTGTGTGTGTGTATACAAAATAAAAAAATTTAGTGTTAGAGAGTTAGTGAAACTCTCTAACCATTAAACAGTAACTCATCATTCATCCCCAGCCCTGGTAACCACTATTCTACTTTCTGTCTCTAAGAATTTGACTATTCTAGGTATTGCACATAAGTAGGATCATATAATATTTGTCCTTTTGTGTCTGGTTTATTTTACATAACATAATGGCCTCAAGATTCATCCACATTGTAGCATGTTTCCCCGTTGAATGGATTTGGTATCCTGTCTGAAAAGATCATTTGACCATATATGCATGGGTTTCTCTCTGGGATTTCTATTCCATTGAACTACCATTTGTTTTTACGGCATTATGATGCTCATTTGATCACTGCAGATTTGTAATAAGTTTAAAATCATGAAGCATGAGACTTCCAACTTGTTCATTTTTTAAGATTGTTTCAGCTAGTGATATAGAATCCTTTGAGATTCTATAGAAATTTAGGATAGATTTTTCTAATTTGGGGGGGTGATTTTGATAGGTTTTACATTAAACCTGTGGATCACTTTGGGTGGTATTGACGTCTTAAAAATGTTAAGCCTTCCAATCCATGAACAAGGCGTGTCTTTCTAGTTGTTTAGGTCTTGACTTCTTTCAGTAACATTTTATAGACTTCAAAATATAAACCTTTCAGCTTCTTGGTTATATTTACATTCTGAGTATTTTATTCTATACGATGCTATTATAAATGAGACTTCTTTCTTTTTAAGATCTACTTATTTACTTGAGAGAGTGGGGGAAGGGGCAGAGGGAAAGAATATTTCAAGCAGACTTCCCACTGAGTGTGGAGCTGAACATGGGGCTCAATCTCAGGACCCTGAGAGCATGACTTGAGCCAAAAACAAGAGTGAGATGCTCAACTGACTGAGCCACCTAGGCACCCTTCATAAATGAGTTTTCTTAACATCTTTTTTAGATTATTCATTGTTAATATATAGAAACTCTATTGATATTTGTGTGCTGATTTTGTATCTTACAACTTTGTTGAATTCACTTATTCTAACATTTCTTTGTGGAATTTCCAAGGTTTTCTATGTGTATAAGGTCATGTCATCTGCAGACAGAAAAACATTTACTTCTTCCTTTACAATTTTGATGCCCTTATTATTATTTTTATTTTCTTATTTAGTTGCTCTGGCTAGGACTTCAAGCACCTATGTTGAACAGAATACCATTTCTTTTTTTCTTTTCTTTTTTTATAAAGGTCTGAGTCAGTGTGGCCAAAGGAATCTGGAGGCTACAGAAGAATTTGAAAAGTATCTGACAAGTGTTATACAAGAAAAGTGTTATGTGTAAGGACAGACTTTCAACACTGATGAGACCAGTTTGTTTCACAAGGATCCTGGTAAACAAACCTACGTAACACATACTGTGTTTCAGTTGATGAAAATGTTTTGACCAGAGACTCACAGAAACTTAACCCTATATTCTGTGACCCACACCACAAATAGCTCAGTGTTCCCTAATTCAGTGCTCACAAGTTTAAAGTATATAACTACCACGAATAGTGAGAATTGATTATGCTCTCCAATATTATTGCCATAGGGTCTCCATTTCCACGGCACTATTTGTGGTTGCCTGTAAATGCTTTTCCTGGTATTCTTGCCCTCTCCTCTTCATCTAGACACCTAGATTCAACCATGAAACCTAGCCAACATGTGAAATAATAGAAAATATATATATATTGGCCTCTGGCCCTGGTTCCTGGCAGAGAGTTCCTGAAACCGTTGTAATTTCCCAAGTGATAAGAGCACTAGGAGCATTTGTTTTAATATTTGGTCTTTGACACTGGTTCCTTACACAGAGCTCCTAAATCCTTTGGAATTTTCTGGCTCCTGGATGAGGACTGGTTTCCAGGAAGACCCTTGGAACTTTTAGCCCAAGCCCCAACCCCAAGGAACAGAAGAGGGG
>NW_022631931.1:0-21917 GCF_010015895.1 Lontra canadensis
AAGGAAGGAAGGAAGGAAGGAAGGAAGGAAGGAAGGAAGGAAGGAAGGGAATCCCGGCTGTCTAAGACCTCATGTGTCTTGGAGAATGAGGTCACCCAGCCCTAGAAAATTCTTTTCGGGAGGTGCCTGGGTGGCTCAGTTGGTTAAAGCGTCTGCCTTCAGGTCATGATCCCAGGACCCTGGGATCTAGCCCTGTCTTGGGCTCCCTGCTCAGTGGGGAGTCTGCTTCTCCCTCTTCTCCTCCCATGACCCCTCAGGAAATTCTTTTCAGGGAAGAGCAAATAAAGATTTTGGAGCTCCTAAGAGAACTGGTTATATAAGTTTAAGAACTTGAAAGAGGTGGTTATTCACACGTGTGAGAGAGACTTCCAGATGTTGTGAACTCGGAGATTTTTAAGGACCTAGAATTATCCCAACTTGAGAAATTTGAGGATCTGAAGATCTGAGGACTGAGGTTGCCCAGGCCTTTTAAAAATGAACTGAAGGGGCGCCTGGGTTTCTCAGTGGGTTAAGCCGCTGCCTTCGGCTCAGGTCATGATCTCAGAATCCTGGGATCGAGCCCCGCATCGGGCTCTCTGCTCAGCAGGGAGCCTGCTTCCTCCTCTCTCTCTGCCTGCCTCTCTGCCTGCTTGTGATCTGTCAAATAAATAAATAAAATCTTAAAATAAATAAATAAAAATAAAAATGAACTGAAGAGTTACAGGTGGCAAACTACAATAATTTTTTTTTTTAAAGGTAATCAGGGGGTGCCTGGGTGGCTCAGCTGGTTAAGCATCTGCCTTCGGCTCAGCTCATGATCCCGGAGTCCTGGGACCGAGCCCTGTGTCAGGCTCCCAGCTCCATAAGCAGTCTGCTTCTCCCTCTGATCTTCTCCCCTCTCACACTCTCTCACTTTCTCTTTCTCAAATAAATAAAGAAAACCTTAAAAAAAAATAAAATAAATAAAAAGGTAAACAGGGGCACCTGGCTAGCTTAGTTGGTAGAGTTGGTAGAGACTCTTGACCTCAGGGTCATGAATTCAAGCTCCATATTGGGTATAGAGATTACTAAATAAATAAGTAAATAAAATTAAAAAATGTAAAGAAGGTAAACATTAAGCAACTTGAGAAGAAATGCTGGCTAAGAACTGACCACAATTGGGGCACCTGGGTGGCTCAGTGGGTTAAGCCTCTGCCTTCTGCTCAGGTCATGATCCCAGGGTCCTGGGATCAAGCCCTGCATCAGGCTCTCTGCTAAGTGAGGAGCCTGTTTCCTCCTCTCTCTCTGCCTGCCTCTCTGCCTACTTGTGATCTCTCTCTGTCAACTAAATTAAAAAAAAAAAAAAAACTTAAAAAAAAAAAAAAAGAACTGACCACAATTTATAGACTCCCAAAGATACGGCCTTGTGTTCCTTCTGCCATCTATCTCTGATCCTAAGTGTATAAGAAATTTAGTAGGAAAAAACTGACCTCCCCCCTTAAAAAGCTACAAAATATGAGTGAATAAGACAGGCTGATTAAAACACATATGGTACAATTACAATTAAAAAAAACAACAACAAAATTCGGGGTGCCTGGGTGGCTCAGTTGGTTAGGTGTCCAACTCTGGATCTCAGCTCAGGTCTTGATCTCAGGGTTCTGAGTTCAAGCCCCATGTTGGAACCTACTTAAAAAAGGGAACCTACTATAAATATAGTAGATAAAGATAAAGAGAGAGCTGGTGCGCCAGCGGCAGCGGGGCTGGGGAACCTACTTAAAAAAGAATCACAAATTAGATATCTGTAGTGTAAATATATAGGCATATCTAAATGTATTCAAGACGGGCTGGGACGATCTACACCCAACAGTACTTACCTCTGGCTCTGGGGGCAGGGAACTGGAGATGCGTGAAAAATAGCTCAGTTTTCTTCTGCGTACTTCCATACTGCTTGAAGTGGTTTGTTTTTTTTTTTTAACAATGGGAAGGTTTTAAATTTTCATCAAAAACATTTTTTAATTAAGAGGAAAAAAATGAATAACATAGACACAAAAATAATAAATTAGAACTTCCTGAAGTCAAGTTTATCTGTCCAGAAACCTTCACTTCTCTTGGGTATCAGGACTGCACCCCTTTCCCTTGCACCCACCCAAGACTCAACCAGTCTATTCTGCAGAGAAGTGTGGAAATACACTGAGCCAGAGGGGAAAGGCAGAAAACCTCCCCAACCTTCCAGGGCACCCCAGATTCCTCTGCCTTTCTGAGGAATATCCTCATTCCACCCCTGGATTCATGAGACAGTCCTCTCCCTTAATAACACATTTCTTTTTTTTTCCGTCTTTAGCTTACATACATAAACCCAAACCAAAAACCAAAAACAAAGAAACAAAGAAACAACCCAAAACAAAGAAAGCAAAAGGAAAAAAATAATAATAATAAACCAAACCAACGTAACAAAAAACTTAATAGAGCCAAGAAGATACCAGATCACAAATGCCTATGTACACCAGGCTAAGGTGAAACTTTTTTTAAAAGATTTTATTTATTTGACAGACAGAGATCACAAGCAGGCAGAGAGAGGAGGAAGCAGGCTCTCCACTGAGCAGAGAGCCTGATGTGGGGCTTGATCCCAGGACCCTGGGATCATGATCTGAGTCAAAGGCAGAGGCTTTAACCCACTGAGCCACCCAGGTGCCCCTAAAGATTTTTTTTTTTTTTTTTTAATTCATTTGAGAGAGAGCATGAGCAGTGGGGCAGAGGCAGAGGGAGAGAGAGAAGTGGACTCCCTTCTGAGCAGGGAGCCTGATACGGGGCTCAATCCCAGGACCCTGGGATCATGAACTGAGCCAAAGGCAGACTCTAGCTGAAGACAGATACTTAACCATCTGAGCCATCCAAGTGCCCCTAAGATGAAACTTTTTTCTGTGGAGACCACAGGGAGACTCTGAAGGGTTTTTCTGTTTTGATTTGTTTTGAAATTTTATTTATTTAAGTGATCCCTACTCCCAGTGTGGGGCTCAAACTTAAATCTTGAGATCAAGAGTCGCTTGCTCTTCTGACTGAGCCAGCCAGGCACCTAGATTCTGGAGGGTTTTAAGCAAAGAAGGATGTGACAACCATCTTAGAAATACCTCTCAGGAGCAGCAAGGAGGACAAATCTGAGAAGGGCAAGACTAATGCAAGTGGGATAGGGAAGCTGAAGGGACTCCGTTTTGGTTTTATTTCTTAAGATTTTATTTTTTTTTTCTTTTTAAGGTTTTATTTATTTCTTTATTTGAGGGAGAGAGAGCGAGAGCAGGAGGAAGGAGAAGGACAAGCAGACTTCCTGCTGAGGGCAGAGCTCCAAGTGGGGGCTTGATCTCATGACCCTGAGATTGTGACCTGGCCCCAAATCAAGAGTCGGATGCTTAACCGACTGAGCCATCCAGGTTTCCTGGAACTCCATTTCTAGAAAGGCTCTGTCCCCTATCCATTTACTCATGTTCTTAGTTTATTTGTTTGTTTAAGATTTTATTTATTTATTTGGCAGAGAGAGACACAGTGAGGGAGGGAACACAAGCAGGGGGAGTGGGAGAGGTAGAAGGCAGCTTCCCGACGAGCAGGGAGCCCGATGCAGGGCTCGATCCCAGGACCCTGGGATCATGACCTGAGCTGAAGGCAGATGCTTAACCACCCAGTCGCCCCCATTTACTCATGTTCTATATTTCACCTTGCATCTGAATAAACCAAAGAACCTATGTTCCTACTCCAAGGGGGAGGCAAGAAAGATAATCATTCTGAGTTTCATCCTAGGCCCCCAAACAACTGAAGCCATCTAAAATGAACTAAATCTCAGACATGTTCCAGGAGAACAGGCTCAAACAAATCTCCGTGGACACTGGCATCAATATCCCTACCTTTGGTAATTTATAGAGTAACATCTGCCATTCACTTGCTCTTGATCAGACCCTACCCTGGTTTCCTGAAGAAACACGTACGTGGACCACTTTCCAATATAAATCCCCAGTCCCAAGCGATGAAGAGATCACTCTCGTTTCCTTTCTGAGTCTCCCAGACACTCCGTCTGCTATACTCTGTCCCTCACCCTCTTCCATAAACAGCTTCCTCTTGGCTCAGGTTTGATTTCTATCCTGTGCAAAGCCAGGGACTCTCTTGGCTGGTCCTGTGGGACCCCTCTGGGTCTTTGGACCTGGCCTGCCTACATCCAGTTATAGAAAGCTTTTTTAATAGTCCTGTTATTACAGAAAGCTTTTTTTTTTTTTTTTTTTTTTTTCAGATTTTATTTTTAAGTGCTCTCCACACCCAGGGTGGGGCTCAAACTCACCACCCTGAGATCAGGAGTTTCATCCTCTACCGACAGAGCTAGCCAGGCGCCCCACAAGAAAGCTTTTTTAATAGTCCAAGTGAGAGATGGTTTTAAGAGCTTTCTTCATATTCTGCTCTAAACCTGCTGATTGACTTAGATTTACTTGCTTTCTGAATTATTCATGAACTTACGAGAGAGAGAGAGAGAGAGAGAGAGAGAGAGAAGGAAGGAATAACTGAATCCCTACAATCCCTACAATAGTTACAGGATCCTACCCCTGATTTATACCTGTATCCTTCTCTCTCTGCTTTGGTCTTTTTTCTTCTCTCCTAGCCCACTGCAGCTCAACCATACCTTTCTCCTGGTTATTCCCTGGCCTTCCCAGACACACTCATCAGCCTCAAGGCCTTTGTAACACTGCTTAATCCCCAAACTCTCTCCCTCACCTTCTAACATCTTAGCTCAAACACCACCTTCTCAGTTCAGCCTTCCCTGCCCATACTATTTAAAATTGTAACTTTTGCCCAACTCCCAACACCGCATATTGCCTTCTCTTGCTCTGTTGTCATCTGAAATACCACATATTTCGCTTATTTGTTATCTGTTTGTTCCCGTAAAATGTAAGCTCTTCAAGAACAGGTATGTCCATCTGTCTGTTCAATCGACTGATGTCTTCTTCTTCTTTTTTTTTTTTTTTAAAGATTTTTTTATTTATTTGACACAGAGAGAAAGATCACAGGTAGGCAGAGAGGCAGGCAGAGAGAGAGGGGGGAGCAGGCTCCCCGCTGAGCAGAGAGGCTGATGCGAGGCTTCTAAAGGTCCAAAACAGCACCTGGCAGCCAGAAGATTATCTAGAAATACTCATTAATTTAAAGAGTGAGCCAAACTTCTCATCCGCTAGTCCATCAAGGTATCATGTTACAAAAGTAACCACTGGGGGCCCCTGGGTGGCTCATTCAGTTAAGTGCCTGACTCTTGATCTCAGCTCTGGTGGTGATCTCAGGGTGGTGAGTTAAAACCCTGAGTAAAAAAAAAAACAAAAACAAAAACAAAAAAAACCTTCACGAGTTGTGCAGTATCTCTGCAATGACGTCCAGATTCCTTAGTGCAATATTCAAGGCTAGTTCTTTATAATCTGTGCCCCTGGGGCACCTGGCTGGCTCAGTTGGTAGAGCACGTGACACTTGATCTTGGGGTTGTGAGTTTGAGCCCCACATTGGGTGTAGAAATTACTTAAAAAAAAAAACTTTAAAAAAATAAAAAGTTTTAAGAATGAACAAATTAATATATAAATAAAATCCGTCCCTAATTTTCCCTTCCCAATCTCATGTCCCACACTTCTTCATGTACCCAACCCACCAGCTCCTTGAGCAGGGCGCAGGCTTTGACTCAGCCTTGACCTCCACACCTATGTTCTCAGGACTGGCCTTCCTTCTTCCCTTTCCCCTACCCCAGGCACTAGACCTTCATCACACATGTTACTACCATGGTTTTTGGGGCCTGTCCCTCCACTGTTCCAAAGGGCTCTAAACCTGGCTGACTGTCAGAACCACGGGCGATTTGTTTTCTTCTTTCTTTCTCTCTTTCTTTTCTTGTTGGTTTTTTTTTTTACTGGACTCCCAGGCTCCATCCTAGATCTACAAAATAGGAGTCTCTTTTTGGTTTGACTGGGAAAATAGATATCAAAGTCTGGTAGCCAGGCTAGGCTGCAAGCGGTTGCTACCCTTAGACTTGATTATATACATTTTACTTAAAAACAAAAAAACAAAACCAAAAACAAACAAACAAAAAACCAAAAAGACAGAAGTCCAGGGAAGTACAGGGTATTGCTTCAGTTTTCACAAAGCCAAGTAGGAGGGAGGAAGACATTCTAATGCAGGGCCCAGGACTGCCAGAATCCCACACAGACTTCTCACCCCATGTGGGAGCGGGCCGCACCCTCCACTAATCTCCCCGCCGCCTTTGTGTGAGTGGAGCCACTTCATTAGCATGTAACAATGGAGACCTCCAAGGTGTCCCCCTGGTTCCCATTTACAATTTAAGTGCCTGCAATCACCCGGCGTCTCCATTGTCATTGCTATTAGCTGAACTTAATGGTTTTTTATTAAAACTATAAGGCCTTCCTTCTCTCCTTCCCTCCCTCCCCCCACCAGGTTATCTCCCGAAGGAATTCCAGAACCCACCAATCACCTTCTCAGGAATGGCTCAGGGACCCTTCTTTAAGTAGCGCCATTGTCATTGTGATTACCATGATGCCCAGTCCTTCTCTCGTTTCTTGGAGTTTTTCTGGGGTGGCAAGCTCCAGACACTCCGCTTAGAAGAATTTTGATCACCAGAATTTTTGCTTGGAAGTCGTCCCAGCTGCCTCGAGAACAGTGAAGACGAGAGGTCTCAGGTGCCAAAACCTGGTCTGGAATCTCAACTCCACCCTGCCTCACTGACCTGGGAAGCTGAAACCCTCCGGCTTTCATCTTCACATCTGTAAAGTGTCCAACAGCTCTTGTATCCCAAACTTCTGAGGATCACATGCAACCTATTGAAAATGGTTTGTGAACTTCAAACCCTCTCAAAAACATACCAGACACCAGGCACACAGCTTTACATGTTTTATCTAACGAGACAGGCATTATGCTAAAAAATTCCACACATAAATAATACGATTCCTCCTTGACATCGCTCCCTGTGTGCACACGTCCTCACATCCCCTTTATGAACTCCAACATGTCTGGGGACCTCCTGCTCTCCCCTCCATCCCTGGAGCTTGGCCCTCATTGCCCTGGTGGTCCCCTAGTGTATTTCTCTCTCCTGAAATAGTGACAAAGCCTTGTGTTTTCTTAAGTTCTTTCTACCTTCCAGATGGATCTCTTTGTCTTGCAAATCCCTTGAAGCCACGCTCCTAACATGCTCCCCGGCATCCCCTGCAGCCTAAGCTGGGCTTACAACCCCCCAGTCCCCAGTCGCCCTCCCTGGATTCTACCAGCTCTGCTACCGGACAGTGAGATGCTGAACACCATGAGAGCTGCACCTGTGTTCCTTCCATCTCCCGGCCTTTGTATCTGCTGACCCTCATCCCTTTGACTCCACCTGGCAATTCCTCCTTGGGGCTAGAAGGAACTCTTCCCCAAGCGCGTGGGTGGATGGACGCTCCTCTGGCCTCCCTTGGCACTTGTGCCTAACCCCATTACTGCGCATTACGTTTCTGCTCATTGTTCTGGAATGTACATTCTGGCATCTAGGTCGGCAAATACTTGTACCGGGAAGGGTGAGAAACTGACAATATCGTGGAGGGAGATGAGGTGGTAATGCCTGGTGCCTACTGGGAGATGAAGCTGGACAAGCAAAAACTAGAAAATCAAGAGTCTTGGGGTACCTGCATGACTTAGTCGTTTAAGCATCTCCCTTCGGCTCAGGTCATGATCCCAGGGTCCTGAGATTGAGCCCCACATTGGGCTCCCTGCGCAGTGGGGAGTCTCCTTCTCCCTCTGCCCCCCATTCATGCTTGCTCTCTGTCTCTCTCTCTAGTGCTCTCTCTCAAAATAAATAAATGAAATCTTAAAAAAAAAAAATCAAGAGTCCTGAGTGCTAAGAAACTTTGGGCTTTATTCTGTAGGTGATCAGGGAGTTTTTATGCAGAGAGCTATAGCAGGTTTATGTTTTTAATGAGATAGTCTGATTCTAGCATGGAAAATGAACTGGAGGATGGAGAATAAGTAAGGAAGTTAGTGAAGAGGCCACTGCAATTGTCCAGGCAAGACATAACAGTGCTTAACCCAAGGGGGCAGTTGTGGGGTTAGAGATAGGGGCCAGAGGAGAGGATGCCGGGAAACTCAGCCATAGTTAGAGGGAAATGCCTTTGAGTGCTTGTTTGGTTATGTGGTAAACATGAATTTGTGGGGGAAGATGTCTCTGTTTTGGTCATAATGAATCTGGAGTATTTATGGCCCTATCGGGCTTGGGTAGAAATAGATATCTAGAGCTGAGTGTAGCAGAGAGAGCTATGATAGAGACTTATGAGTCTTTTCCATAGAGGTGACAGTTAAAACTATATGAGTAGAGAGGATCACTAACGGGAATATTGTAGAAAGAGGTAAGAATCTAGCATTTCTTGGGTATGTGTCTCTTCTTGTTACAATATCACAAATCCATAAATCAAGTGATATTAGTTAATCCATTTGTGAATTCACATGAGGATAACTCTCTTTGGGATTTTTTTTTTTTTTTTAAATCTTGATGGTCACATGACCAAGCTGTTTTCTGCAGCAATCCTCACCTGGACCTGGGGTACTAGAGGCTTTTACTCTCCATGAGACCTAAACAAACATGACATTGATCAAAGGATGGGCTGCTCAAGGTTAGATACCAGTTGGTTGTCAACGACCAGCTCTTGCCAAGTAGCCAGGCAAGAAATGGACAGGGTGGTCTTTGGTGTTCAGTATCTCTCTTTTCACATTTGAGGATCTGTAACAGGAAGTTCTCAAGAAAATTCTAACAACATAAGCCCATGACCTACATTTTCTGATAATTCACCCACACTCCCACCCCCCACAGAGAAAGCTGGGACCAGGGCCATGTTTGTCATTGGGGAAGGGAAACACCCCCGACTCAATTACTCAACAAGGTGGAAGTATGATGGGAACCTGGGAGTCTGTGTAGTTGATCTAGGAGCACACTCATGTTTTGGAATTTTGGCAGGGGGAGGTCAGCTATCTTCTTCTATGAGGACAGAGGTAGCTCATCTGCAGAGAAAGCAGAATAAGGCAGGGAATATCAGTGTAGTCTCAAAGAGAGAGAGACAGAGACAGAGAGAAAACACATCCATAGAATGGAGAAAATGGCTGCCTTGGCTCCTTACCACCCTCTGTTTCCAGATTTCCCTCCCAAGGTCTGTTTTTTGGATCTATGTCTTCTGTCTTCCTTTTGGCCCAAGCTGATCTGAGCGGACTGCTATTATTTACAGCCACAGAGGGATCTACAGCAGCCATCGGTCGAGGGACTGGACGGGAGAAGTGGTTAGAATAGGTATTACCGAGAAGACTTGGGGAATGCCTAAATCCTATCAAGAGGCTGAAGTAAATCCTGAGGACTGAAATGGATTTAGTGAACACTATAAACTCATCAACTGTTCCAATGACCAAAGAAAGGCTACTGAAGGGTTACAGGAGTTCAGTACAAAATGGGTGCTTTGCAGCGTTTATTGAATGGCTAAAATGAAAAGGCCCACATCAAGCTGGGCAGGGGAGATTTCACAATAAAGGGAAAATACTTGTTCTGCTTACATAATTTTCACTTCTCATTTCGGCAAAGGTTTCTAGAAAGGTAATGCCCACTCTTGGCTGTAATGGGCATTATGTTTCTTAAAAAGGTTTTATTAGGCTGCCTGGGTGGCCCAGATGGTTAAGTCTCTGCCTTCAGCTTGGGTCATGGTCTCAGGGTCCTGGGATGGAGCCCTGCGTCGGGCTCTCTGCTAGGGGGGGAGCCTGCTTCCGCCCCCCTCTCGTCCTGCCTCTCTGCCTGCTTGTGATCTCTCTCTCTCTCTCTCTCTCTGTCAAATAAATAAAATCTTTTTTAAAAAAGGTTTTATTTATTTATTTGACACAGAGAGAGAGTGAGAGAAAGAGCACAAGCAGGGGGAGAGGCAGGCCGAGGGAGAGGGAGAAGCAAGCTCCCTGTTGAGCAAGGAGCCTGATGCAGGGCTCAATCCAGGAGACTGGGATCATGAACTGAGCTGAAGGCAGACGGCTTAACCCACTGAGCCACCCAGGCACCCCTGTAAAGGGCATTATTTTGTCCATCCCCAGTTGAACCCTTTCTCCTCCTTCATCCCACTCGACCCCTGTGAGTGACTGTACAGGATGTTCGATGCACGCTGGACCATCCCGAGTCCTTCTCTGGCATTTTAAAATTTGCCAGCCAGAGAGAGGAGGGATGTCACAGCTCCTTTCTAGTGGTAGATGGGCGCTACCAGATGAGGCTGATTTGGTTGACAAATCCCCAGCTGGGCGGCACCTGCGGATCAGCAGCAGGAAGGAAAAACGCAGATGGATGCAGAGGGTTTGATTTGAGCATCTGACTCCAGCCCTCCCTGAGCGAGGCCCACAGCCCCTGCCTTTCCCGAAGTTTGATTACATGAGCCAATAAGGCCATTGACTGGGATCCCTGTGCTGTGCTCAAAAGTGAGGCACGAGGGACCACTCCACGAATCACCCGATTGCCCGTGAGGCAGGATTGCCAGAGAGATGGATGGTCTTCGGCCTGTCTCTGTGCATAGACTTGATTCACTGTATGCCCTCTCCATTCTGGGGAAGCCAAGGGGGAGATCTTTGGAGGGTTGAGGCCCTATGGCCTTTTATCTACATGCCCATGCTGGAAGCTGCACGATCATTCCGTGGTCCCTTAAGGATGACACAGTTTATCAACATGTCCCCACAGGGGACTGATGTGTTGCTTGCTCCAGTATTCATGAACATTGACTTTATTGAAGGTAGCAAGTCATCTTTCTCAAAGGCATTTCCCATTCCCTCTCTCTCTCTTTCTTTTTTAAGTAGGCTCCACATGGAGCCTGGAGCAGGGCAAACCCACGACCCCGAGATCAAGACCTGAGCTAAGATCAAGAGTCAGATGCTTGGGGCACTTGGGTGGCTCAGTGGGTTAAAGCCTCTGCCTTTGGCTCAGGTCATGATCCTGGGGTCCTGGGAACAAGCCCCACATCAGGCTCTCTGCTCAGCCGCAAGCCTGCTTCCCTCCTCCTGTCTCTGCCTGCCTCTCTGCCTACTTGTGATCTCTGTCAAATAACTAAATAAAATCTTAAAAAAAAAAAAAAAAGAGTCAGCTGCTTAACCTATTGAGTCTACCCAGGCACCCCTCCCACTCTCTCTTGACGTTGGTGCACCATGTGACAGTTTGACTAATAAAATGCAGGTAGAAGTATTTTGTGGTACTTTTGAGGAACCTCTCTAGTAAGAAAGAAAAGATATTATTCCCTCCCCTTTTCACCTTTCTTCTGTCTAGAACTTGGAATTCTAATAGCCTTCTTGAACCCTGTGACAATAAACCAGTGATAACTCCATTGTCGTTCAGGACCTGGGTTCCATCTATCTTTCTGCTCTATCTTCATTAGCTCATTGCCTCGTGGTCCGGGACAGTTGTTACAAATCCGTGCAGCACTTCTCATTAGGTTCACTTACCTATAACAGACTAAGTCCCCCCAAAAGTAGCACAACAAGGCAGAAGTTCATGTCTCTCAAAAAATTTTTTCTGCGGTGGCTGGCTGGCTCAGTCAGAAGAACATGGGACTCTTGATCTCAGGATCATGAGTTCAATCCCCAGGTTGGGTGTAGAGATTACTTAAATAAATAAATTAAGAATTTTTTTTTCCTTAAGAAAGAAAGTTCTGTCTTATTCCTACTACTGTTATTTGGGTTCTTTGTCTTACATGCAACTAAACCTAATCATCAAGTAATACTGGTGTATATTGGAGGAGTCAATGATGGGGCCAGTTCCAGCCCACTGTGAGTTAAGGGTACTTCCTCGTAGGGATTTGCTTCCCACCTTTGGAATCTTCCCAAACTAGTTAGGGCCTTCACCAAGCAAATGAGGTAGAGTGAATCCACCTGAGCTACTTCTGCTCGGAGGGAGGCTAAGGGTATTTCTTTTAACTGCTGCCTCTTTACTAAGGACAAGACTTCAGGTTCCATATGGAAAGTTCCCTGTTTCTTTGTCTCCTCACCTGAGGAGGTCTCTCTAGGGCCTAGAGTCTGGACGACCAGGATCCAATAATGTAAGCCACATATGCAATGTAAAATTTTCTAATAGCCACATTAAAAAAAAGTAAAAAGAGACTGGTAAAGTTAATTTTAATAATAGAGTTTACTTAACCCAAAATATACAAAATATACAAAACTTTCAACATAGCCAATGTAATCAATATAAACAGAATCATTATAAATTATATTGGATCAAACGTAGTTAATATAAAAATTATTAATAAAATACTTTACACCTGGGGCTCCTGGCTGGCTTAGTCATTAGAGCATGTGATTTTGATCTTGGGCATATGAGTTTGAGCCCCACATTGGGCAAAGAGTTTACTTAAAGAAAAAAAAAAAAGAGGGCACCTGGGTGGCTCAGTGGGTTAAAGCCTCTGCCTTCGGCTCAGATCATGATCCCAGGGTCCTGGGATAGAGCCCCACATCGGGCTCGCTGCTCAGCAGGGAGCCTGCTTCCCCCCGCCCCCCGTCTCTGCCTGCCTCTCTGCCTACTTGTGATCTCTGTCAAATAACTAAATAAAATCTTAAAAAAAAAAAGATTCAAAGAAAAAAAGATATTTTACAGTCTTTTTTTTGTTCCAAGTCTTTGAAATTCAGTGTCTATTTTATATCTATGGTGCATCTCAGTTTGGGCTGGCTACATTTAAGTGTTCCATATGGCTAGTGGCTACCATATTGGATGGAGCAATTGTTTAGGAATTGCTGGTTGTAATCTGCCTCTGGTTGTAATCTCATCTTGAATTTTTTGCTTCTCTGCCTCTTTGGATTGATGAGTTTTTGGGGGGAGTGCTCTTGGATCTTTTAGATTTTCTTTACCTCTTGGTCCATATAGGCATGGTCCAGCCCCATCTCTCTTCTGTGCCTAACCTTGACAACCCCAGATGTCTGAAAGAGAAGTTCAGATGTGCGAAGTTCATCTAGTGCTCCTCAGATACATGGCTGATCCTTCACACTGGCAGTCTCACTCCAAATGCCAAGAGTTAAGATCTTGCAAAGAAAACAGAAAGCGTGGGAGGCAGAACCGCCTGATGAGTGAGGTTACTCTTGATGTTAATCACTTGGGAAACTGGCATGTTCTCAGATTGGAAATAAAAACTGGAGCACAGGGTAAGATCAGGTGCAGAAAAGCTTTCTCCCTTGGCTCTCAGTTGCGCAAAGGGTATATGAGGTTATCATATGGCTCTTGGCATCCAAGAACAGGCAAGAACCTGGAGCAGGAGGGTTTGAGGCCCAGGGCTGATACATTTGTACTAATTCCCGTGGATAGAGCTCTGATTTTTTTTTTTTTTATTTGACAGAGAGAGATCACAAGTAGATGGAGAGGCAGGCAGAGAGAGAGAGAGAGAGAGGGAAGCAGACTCCCTGCTGAGCAGAGAGCCCGATGCGGGACTTGATCCCAGGACTCTGAGATCATGACCTGAGCCGAAGGCAGCGGCTTAACCCACTGAGCCACCCAGGCGCCCCTAGAGCTCTGATTTTTCAGACAGCACTCTCTGAAGCTCCTAGTTTATGGAGATCATCTGGGGGCTGCCTGGACTAGAATATAAGGGGAGTAGAGAAGATGCCTAGTGGATAGAACTCCCTAGAGGATAGAACTCCCCCAAACTCCCCTCAACCTGAACAGAGCCTCTTTTATTTATTCATATATTAAGGTTTTGCCTAATAATTCATTTTTTAGATGGCTCCACTACTTAAAAAAAAAAAAAAAAACCTAAAACCTGAAAATGACTGAGATTATTTAAAAAAAAACAAACTGATGCTCAGAGAGGGTAGGTGATCTTCCTAAGATCACACAGCTAGTCAGTGATAAAGCCAGGATTCAAATGACCAGGTCTATCTCATAAAGCTAAGCTCCTTTTACAAGAGAAATAGGTAATTTCCTTGGCTCACTTCAAAAATATGTGCTGCCTGGAAAGTCATGAGGCCAAGGAGAGATCTTGTGGAAGAATGAATCTTTATTTATTTATTTTGAAAGATTGTTATTTATTTGACAGAGAGAGATATCACAGGTAGGCAGAGAGGCAAGAAGAGGGGGGGAAGCAGGCTCCCTGCTGAGCAGAGAGCCTAATGTGGGGCTCGATCCCAGGACCCTGAGATCATGACCTGAGCCAAAGGCAGAGGATTAACCCACTGAGCCACCCAGGCACCCCAAGAATGAATCTTTAACATGTAGTGATGGAATCTGGGCATAACGAACTCTGGCTGAGAACATGCCCTAACAAGCAAAGAAGTCCTGGGACTCTATGGAAGAATTCTGACATTTTTATTTATTTATATATTTTATTTATTAAGAAACAGTGTGTGTGTGTATAGTTTGTTGTTGTTGTTGTTGTTGTTGTTTTTTAGTGAGAAAGAAAACTGAGGGCTGGAGTGGCTGGCTGGCCCTGTCGGTTAAGCGTCTGACTCTTTTGACTTTAGCTCAGGTTATGATCTCAGGGTTATGAGATCAAACCCTGCATTGGACTCTGTGCTGGGTGTGGAGCCTGCTTAAGATTTTCTTTCTTCCTCTCTCTTGCTCCTCCCCCTTATCTCCCTGATCTCTCTCTAAAAAAAGAAAGAAAGAAAGAAAGAGAAAGAAAGAAAGGAAGAAAGAAACAAAGAGAAAAATGGTTTGAAATATTTAAGAATACTGAAGCCTGAGTCAACATGGCTTTCCTGGGCTCTTCAAACCTGTATTATCTTTGTCTATTTGTAACACCACAGAGGTCAAGAGGACTTATGCCTTAAGGGGCTCATAGCTGCATATGACCATATTCTCAGGATCACATCCAGCTGTTCTTCTAAACTGAACATTCAACATAATTTTTTAGTAAAAAAAGAGAAGGAAGGAAGAAAGGGAGGGAAAGAGAGAAGAAGGAAGGAAAGGGAATGACTAACAGGAGACAAAGCCATGCAGGCCTCCTTAGTATTCCTCCAACACACTTAGCATGTTGCTGCCTCAGGGCCTTTGCACTTCTCTTTCCCTCTTCAAAATCCTCACACCTAACCCCTTTCCTTCACTAAGGTCTCTGCTGAGTACAGAGCACTCCAACACTGCTTTTTCTTCATAGCATTTTTCACCCAACATATTATATTATACCTACTTTTTTCTTAACTTTTTATTTATCTAATTTTTTTGTCAGAGAGAGAGAGAGAGAGAGAGAGAGCAAACAAGCACACAGGCAGTGGGAGCGGCAAGCAGAGGGAGAAGCAGGACTCTCACCAAGCAAGGAGCCCGATGTGAGACTTGAGCCTAGGACCCTGGGATCATGACCCAAGCAGAAGGCAGGTGCCCAAACGACTGAGCCACCCCGGTGCCCCATTTTTAACTTTTTAAAAAGTTTATTTATTTATTTATTTAGGGGAGTACGGATGTGGGGAGGGGCAGAGGGAAAGGGAGAAACGCACTCCCTGATGGACCCTGGGATCATGACCTGAGCAGAAGGCAGATGCTTAATTGACTGAGCCACCCCGGTGCCCCTATTATATACCTACTTTATTTATTTATTTATTTATTTATTTATTTATTTATTAAGATTTTATTTATTTATTTGACAGAGAGAGAGACACAGGGAGAGAGGGAATACAAGCAGGGGGATTGGGAGAGGGAGGTGCAGGCTTGTTGCTGAGCAGGGAGTCTGGTACGGGACTCAATCCCAGGACGCTGGGATCATGACCTGAGCCGAAGGTCACTGATGCTTCATTGACTGAGCCATTCATGTGACCCTATATACCTTCTTTAAAAAATATATCATTAAACTTTATTTCACAGTTTTGAGGAGTACTGGTCAGGTATAGAATGTTTGTATTTACTTTTTTTTTTTTTTATTTTTAAGTAGGCTCCATGCCCAATGTGGGGCTTGAACTCACAATCCTGAGATCAAGAGTCGCTTGCTCTACTGACTGAGCCAGTTAGTGGCTCCTGGATTTACTTTTTATGGATCATTTCCATTTCTCCATTAGAACATAAGCTCCTAAACCATAGAGACTTCATTTTGTTCGCTGCTGTACTCTCAGATAATAGAACAATGCCTATCGCACAGGAATTTCTCAATAAATGTTGAATGGAAGAATAACAAAATAAATTGTGGTCCAGACATAGGGGGAGTTTGGAAACAGCGCACATCTTCCAAGGGGCCCAGAGATGAGGGTGATTGCAGCTGCCCTCAGGGTGCCTGTCATTTGTCTGGGTTCGCATGGCAGAGAGCAGTGAATGTTGGCAGGGCCAAGAGAAGTCCCAAAGAAGGCATTAATCATCTTGGCGCTACCCTGGAGGCCTAGGGAAGTGAGAGGCACAGGCAAAGCCATGAATTGCGACCTCACCCAAGATTTTTTTTAAGTAAGGTCTATGCTCAATGTGGAGCTTGAACTCTCGACCCAGAGATGGAGTCACATGCTCTACAAACTGAGCCAGCCAAGAGCCCCAAGATTTTTTTTAAAAAACAGCCACCTGCAATCATTTACTTAATCAATGCAGTTTTAACGAGGCCCCACAATGAGCATAACCAGGTGCCTGTTGGTTCACCTTCAACAAGAATTGTGTCTTAGGGAGTATTTGAAAAATACAAGGAGAAGGCAAACAACCAGCTTCAAAGGCAGGCAGCCACCCTTGCACCTGCCTTTCCCTGGGACTGTGTCTGGGTGACAACGCTCCTGGATAGCTGATTGGTGTTCGTGTTGGTTCTGGGCAATGATTTCTAGGTCTAGATGGGGTTATCTGGCTATGGACTTTAGGTGGCATTGGAGTCCCTGAGTACTCTGGCTCCCTGGGAGAGCTGTGACATCCAGTTCTTTCTCTGTGGCAAAAGAGAGGTTGGAATTGAAGTGCTTTAGTAATAGGACTAGATGGGGCACCTGGGTGGCTCTGTCGTTAACCACCTGCCTTCAGCTCAGGTCATGATCTCAGGGTCCTGGGATCAAGTTGCACGTCAGGCTCCCTGCTTAGCAGGGAATCTGCTTCTCCTTCTACCCCTCCCCCTGTCCATCCTCTCTCTTTCTCTCTCAGATAAATAAAACCTTAAAAAAAAAAAAGTAATAGGACTAGATGAAGCCATGATGCTTCACCTTCAAGAGACCCACAGGTACTTCAGGCTTTGGTAACTCAGAATGATGTCACACAGTATTGGCTCTCCCCAAGTTGGCTTTCAGGCCTGGAAGGTGGAGGCCTTATCACAGGAACTTTTTTAAAAATAACCAGACAGTTTTATTTCTGTCTTTTACCCATGCCCAAACACAAGTTGTGGGTTTTTTTTTTTTTTAAAGATTTTATTTATTTATTTGAGAGAAAGAGAGAGAGGGAGCAGAGGAGAAGGGGAGGGAGAAGCAGACTCTGTGCTTAACGTGGAACCTGACACAGGGTTTGATTTCATAACCCCAAGATCATGACCTGAACTGAAATCAAGAGTCAGAGGCTTCACCGATGGAGCCACCCAGGTGCCCCCCAAGTACAAGTGTTTAGGGCCTAGTGCTTCTGGATACTGAGACAAGATAGCACCACCCAAAGACTGGAGACATCTATCTCTAGCATAAATCTAGATCAGGGTATGTGAAGAGAGACACAGGGATGAAGAGGGTCATAAACTTTCCAAGACAAGGGCTGCAACCTTTTCAGGTGAATACAAAAAGATTTTTTTCAGGAGGCCAACCAAAGGGGATTTGTAAGGAAAGCGGAATCAGACTAGAGGAATGACCCGCAAACCCCAGGAACTGTTTTGAGTGTTAGATGGCTTGAAGAGCTTCAAGCCTAGGACCACGGTCACATTTGCTCGAGTCAGCATGCCCTGGCTGAAGAGATACTCTGGGATGGCCATCTCAGGCCATAACACAGTGCCTCTGTTTCTAGAGAGTTGATTGTATTCCTTGTGGGGAGAGGAGGTTTCTGAGTTACTTTTCTGAAGAGAATCCCCAAATTCAATGACTTAAAGAACAAAGAAGCTGGTTTCTCTTTTGAATAATGTCTGAGAGGAGTGTCTAGGTCAATACTTCGTGTCTTGAGGTTATTAATGGGCTAGGTTCCTTCTTCTTGTGGCTCCTCCATCTCCTACAGTCTTATTTCCCTGGCTGAAGCTGGGCCATCACCTTGTCCAGATTCTAGCAGTAGGGAGGTAGGAAGAGACCTCGTGTCAGCCCACATTTAGAAATGTGAAACCAAGTTCAAGGAATAGAGATTGAACTATGAATCCTTTGAGTATAAAGACCTATTAAAAAATCATCTTTGTGGGGCATCTGGCTGGCTCAGTTGGTATAGCATGCAACTCTTAATCTCGGAGTTGTGAGTTTGAGGACCATGTTGGGTGTAGGGATTACATAAAAATAAAATCTTAAAAAAAAATTCCCTTTGCATTTTAAATCCCCAGAACCTAGCACAGTACCTGCACATATGTTGCCAATAAATACATGTGGAAGTTTGTGTTCGTCAAGTTTCTTTTAGTTATAAGAAAATATTATTGAGAGCTTAGCGGGAAGCTTCTCTGGGTGACTCCCTACAATTTACAGAAAGGAGTTAAGTATGAAATCTCAGGAAGAACAGGAACTAGCACAGCTACAGGGAACTCAGCAGCTGGTTCATGGACATTTTCTGTAGGGCAATACTCTGGATTCAGCTCCCAAAACCCTCGGGCTTTGTTGTTATTGATTCATTGAACGCTCCAGATTAACAGACAACAGAATGTGGCTGTCCCAGGCTGGCCCAGCTGTCATCTCCTATCAGTCAGCCCCAGCCAAGAACGGGGAGAAAAAACACAGACAAGACCCCTGGGTGCCAGCCCAGGGTTTTGGACATTTCCAGAAAAAGGAAAATTGTCCCATGAATTATCATTCAAATGCCTGACCATATCCCCTTTTAGGAAGTCTTAGAAGCTTCTGTTTGTTAGGTGCTGGAGCCTAGCTGGGCAGGTGTAGCCGCTAAGCAATAGGGTGGGCTCTTCAAAGTCGCTGAGCCTTGGAGGTGGTTTCAAAAATGCATATAGCTTGGAACACACACTAGGCAGTGGTAATCTTGGCAGGGTCCCAACTTGTTATTTTCATGCTTTACAAATTTCCCAGGAGAGCCTGGCAAGTACATTGAGGGTCTGATGAACCCCTACTGTAAGTGTGGAAATATGTGCTTCTGGAGAATCCGGATCTTCTGCCTTGCCCTGCCTGTGCTTGGACCCGAGGGATGACCAGAAGTTCAGTCCAATCTCCATTCCACCACTAAGACCACACCTTGGCTTCTTGCCCTTCCCTGAGCCAGAAGTATGGGGCCTCCAGTATTGCTAAGTAGTTTGCCTAGATGTCCTATTCCAAGAGGCTGACCACTTCTCTTGAAAGTGGGTGGAGTGGGGTGCCTGAGTGGCTCAGTTGGTTGGGGGACTGCCTTTGGCTCCAGTCATAATCCTGGAGTTCTGGGATCAAGTCCTGCATCTGACTCCCTGCTCGGTGGGGAGTCTGCTTCCCCTTCTAACCTTCCCCCTCTCATGCTCTCTCTCTCTCTCATTCTCTCTCTCTCAAGTAAATAAATAAAATTTAAAAAGAAAGAAAGAAAGTGGGTGGAAAAAAACATTATTCCAGAGCAAACTTCATACCAAGAGCCACAACTTACCTGTCCCAACCTTCCTGGAGATGCCACTGTGCTCTGACACAAACAGGAGACACAGATATTTTATATTCTTCAATGAGTAACCCTTCATGATCTTGCTTGTCGAAGTGAAGAAGGGAGGCTGGCTATTAACTGTCTCTCTGTCTCCCCAGTAGGTTTTAAAATTAGGAAGACTGCTCAGTCAGCCTTTGTCACACAGCTGGAAAGATTAGGAAATTAGCTATTTGTGTGAGAACTTGGACAGCTTGACTCAGCTGTTTTAGAAGGCATCAGATACAATTATCTGGCAACTAGCCAGCCTAGATTAGCCAATCGGACAAAGGGACTCCCAAACTGGCTTGAATTAATGAGAAGGAAAGGGTTCTGCCTACTCTTAAGCGCCATTCATTCCTTTTGAACTCTCATTCATGGCCCTGCGTAATGATACCTGGTTTCCAAGTGGGACATTGGCCTCACCCAGCTTGAGTTACCCACAGAGGTGGTACAAGGGTTCAGGAGGTTTATTGGTTATTAACTGCTGTGTAACAAATTACCCGAAATCTCAGCAAGATAAAACAGCATTTATTAGCTCCGTTTCTGTTGTTAGGAATCTGGGCACAGCTTCACTGGGTGGCTCTGGTTCAGGATCTCTTACATGGCTGCCGTCAGTTTGCTGGCTGGGGCTGCAGCAACCCCAAGGCTCAGGGGTAGGATCTGCCTCTGAGTTCACTCACATGGCTGTGGGCAGGCCTTGGGTCCTCTCTGACTATTTGTTGACCAGAGACATCTTCTCCTTGCCATATGGGCCTCTCTGTAGAGCAGCTCATGACATGGTAGCTGGCTTCCCTCAGAGTGAGCAAACGAGAGAGCAAGAGACAATGTCCAAGATGGAAGCTGTAGTCTTTTTGGAACCTAATCTTGAAAATGGCATTGTTTCACCTTGGCTGTGTTTTATTTATTAGAAGTGGCTCACTAAGTCCAGTCAAAACTCAAAGGGAGTTGATTACCCGAGATACCACTGGTGGTCATCTTATGGGCTGCTTACCAGAGGAACTCTCAGAGATACGATGCCACTAAGGGGTTTGTCAGTTCCAGGAGATGCCAGGACAGAGGAGCGGTGTTTATCAAAGACATGGACTTGAGGCCAGAGCTAGGAAGCTGGGATGTTAGAGTAGAAAGGCCAGGCAGAAGAAGAACTAGGTTGGGGAAGATGTGGGGGAAAAGACCAGAGAGGTAAAGTGCCATTCTCATCACCTCATATCAAAGGTACTTGCTATTAACATGGTATCATTGGTGAGGTTCACCATTTTGTTCAAATTGTTCCAGTGTTCACCACTGGAAACCCTTTTAGTTGACTTTTCTGTAGATTTGACACACTGCCCTCATGGCAGTGGTTTCGTTTTGTTAGCACTTTCTAACTTGGTGATGCTACAAGATACTCTAGGTTCATTGTGTATATTTCTTGCCTGGTCCTAGACTCAGCCATTCCTCCAAGCAGCCTTGGTTCCTTTTACCGGAGAATGGTATTAGAAACCAAGATCTGGGCGCTGGGTGTGCTCAACTCAACTGTATTTTCAACTTTTATTATTTCCTCACCTAAGATAAAGTGTGCTGTACTTTTGCAAAGGCCTACTTTGGTTTCCATTATGGCTTCCTAGTTTCTTTGTATACTTTGATATTAATTCTCTCTTTTGCTTTCTCTCTACATTTAAAGGTGCTTCCATGGTCTTTGTTTGGACTGATGTCCATGGGTTTCCATCACTAGATTCTTCAGTCACATTTACTGTTTCAAGTCCAGACTTAAGCTCCTGCAGCCACTTCTTTCCTAATGTAAGGGTATTGATTGCCATTTTGCAAAGTAAAACTATAATATTTGCCTTGAGTTTGTAAACCTGTAAAAATTAGAATTCGGTAAAACCACTGTTGGGGAAGGAGAGAGGGAGCTTGGTTGAGTTGGGACCCTAAGCCAGAAAAGGCTTGAGTTTCATAAATACATGTCCATTTTTTGAGCTTCATAAAAATCCTGGATCATGGGGCGCCTGAGTGGCTCAGTGGGTTAAAGCCTCTGCCTTTGGCTCAGGTCATGGTCCTAGGGTCCTGGGATCCAGCCGCACATCAAGCTCTCTGCTCAGCAGGGAGCCTGCTTCCCTTCCTCTCTCTCTGCCTGCCTCTGCGTACTTGTGATCTGTCAAATAAATAAATAAATAAAAATATTTTAAAAAATACTTTAAAATTTTTAAATTTTTAAAATAAAAATATTTTTTAAAAAACCTGGATCAAAGAAAAATGGAGCAATATTTATGGTGTTTTTTTTTTTTTTAAATAATTTGTCTCTGTGGCTACTACCCTGAAA
>NW_022631932.1:0-17362 GCF_010015895.1 Lontra canadensis
CTCCATATCACTCGGCATCAGGGAAATACAAATCAAAACCACAATGAGATATCACTTCACATCAGTCAGAATGGCTAAAATTAACAAGTCCGGAAATGACAGATGCTGGCGAGGATGCGGAGAAAGGGGAACCCTCCTACCCTGTTGGTGGGAATGCAAGCTGGTGCAACCACTCTGGAAAAGCATGGAGGTTCCTCAAAATGTTGAAAATAGAATTACCCTATGACCCAGCAATTGCACTACTGGGTATTTACCCTAAAGATACAAACATAGTGGTCCTAAGGGGCACGTGCACCCGAATGTTTATAGCAGCAATGTCCACAAAGCCAAACTATGGAAAGAACCTAGATGTCCATCAACAGATGAATGGATAAAGAAGATGTGGTATATATACACAATGGAATACTATGCAGCTATCAAAAGAAATGAAATCTTGCCATTTGTGACGACGTGGATGGAACTAGAGGGTATCATGCTTAGTGAAATAAGTCAATCGGAGAAAGACAACTGTCATATGATCTCCCTGATATGAGGAAGTGGAGATGCAACATGGGGGGTTAAGGGGGTAGGAGAAGAATAAATGATACAAGATGGGATTGGGAGGGAGATAAACCATAAGAGAGTCTTAATCTCCCAGAACAAACTGAGGGTTGCTGGGGGGAGGGGGGTTGGGAGAAGGGGGTGGGGTTATGGACATTGGGTAGGGTATGTGCTATGGTGAATGCTGTGAAGTGTGTAAACCTGGCGATTCATAGACCTATACCCCTGGGGATAAAAATATATGTTTATTTTAAAAAAATTTAAATTAAGAAGGTTAGGGGGAAAAAAAAAAACTGGTTGCCCTTCGGGGCACCTGGGTGGCTCAGTGGGTTAAAGCTTCTGCCTTCAGCTCGGGTCATGTTCCCAGGGTCCTGGAATCAAGCCCCTCATCGGGCTCTCTGCTCAGCAGGGAGCCTGCTTCCTCCTCTTTCTCTGCCTGCCTCTCTGCCTACTTGTGATCTCTATCTGCCTAATAAATAAATAAAATCTTTAAAAAAAAAAAAAAAAACTGGTTGCCCTTCAGGGCTTTGGGTTAAGCATCTGCCCTGAGCTCAGGTCATGATCCCAGGGTCCTGGGATCGAGCCCCTCATCGGGCTCCCTGATCAGCAGAGAGCCTGCTTCTCCCTCCCCCTCTGACTGCTGTTCCCCTGCTTGTGCTCTCTCTCTCTCTCTTTGTCAAATAAATAAATAAAATCTTAAAAAAAAAAAAAAAAAAAAAAACGCAAAACTGGTTGCCCTTCAAAGATGAACTTTCAGAGAAGCTAATGAAGCTAAATCTTTAAGGCCCTTCCCATACACTGGTCTCTTCGAAGGTCCTGAATAGACCTAGCAATGTGTTCACATGGTCATATTTTTGTAAAATTTGCAAGAGTAATACATTTTAGTTGAATTGATTAGGACTGCTCTTTCTGCTTAGCCTCTGCCTGCTTCCTGCCTGCCCCTCCTCCTTTATCACATCATATTTCTTTTCATGGTAGATGGCACTGGAGTGGTCACAAGCATTTTTGGGAATCTAATCTGGGAAAATTAAGTTAGGAGGGTGCATTTGGTTTGAGTTTAATGGGAGATATATATATATATTTATTCACAGTCACTTCTATATATAGTTAATTTCAGTTCCTGTCTGATTTCAGAAATATTCCTACTACCCTCTGTGTTGACAGCATGCACAAAGGTTCAAGGCCAATCCAATGGTCCTATCACAATACAGTGTGTCCTAACATCTTAGCATCCAGAACCAGTGTAGGTAGTAAAAGAAAAACAAGTTTTGATAAACTGGAAGAGGACCAGAACTGATGCAGGTTAGAAAGTTATGCCAGGATCCCGAGAAAAGATGTGTTCGCTCGGACAAAGTGTTGGTGGAGAGCATGAAGAGAAGGTAACAAATTCAATAAACATAGGAGACAATGAATTCAATAATGGCTTGGACATAGACACTGAGAGAGCTAGGTTTCTGGCTCCCATAACGTGATAGGCAGGCAACTGTTTACAAGCAGAGATTCAGAAATCTAAACTCCTTTCATTTGGGGGCTCTGTCATCTTCAAATGTCTTCCAAGGTCACTGTGCTCATCTACATCAAAAGATGGATCAATGATGGATGGAATGTGAAAACTTTTTATGGGACAGGCCTAGAAGTGGCTTCCATCACCATGCTCATTTTCCTTTGAAAAGCTGGGAAATAGAGTCTGGCTGTGTCCAGGAAGATAAGAAAATGGGTTTGGTCACTAGCTAGCAGTTTCTGCCTCAATGGTGAAGCTAGCAAATGAGTGTATTCTTTATTCTAGGAATGGGTGTGTTCCACTGGAAAAGAGAATAATTTTCTTTTCATCCTTTTTGGGGGGGTTTAGAGCATGCTCAGGGGGGGGTGCAGAGAGGAGGGCCACAGAGAGAAAGGAAGAGAGAATCTTAAGCAGGCTCCATGCTTAGCATGGAGCAGGGCTCAATCTCATGACTCTGATATCATGTCCTGAGCTGAGGTCAAGAGTCAGATTCTTAACCAACTGAACCACCCAGGCACCCACTGAGAATAATTTTCTCTCAGATTTACTTTTAGCTTTACTTGGAGCTTCGTTTATTTTTTTCTGTATCCCTTCTCTATTTTTGTTTCTTTTTAAAAAATTTTTAACAGTTTTATTGATATAATTTATATATCATACAAGTCATCTGTTGAAAGTATACAATTCACTAGCTTTTAGTATATTCACAGATATGTGCAACCATCATCACAGTCAATTTTACATTTTCACCTGCTCATATAGAAACATTATATCCTTTAGCTATCATCTTTCTACCCTCTCCTTTACCCCATCCCCCAGCTCTAAATGATCACTAATCTACTTTCTATATCTATTAATTTCCCTATTTGGGGCATTTAATATGAATGGAATTATATAATTTTTCAAGATTCATGCCTGTCGTAGCATGTGGCAGTTTTCCATTCCTTTTTATGGCCACATAATATTCCATCCTCTGGCTACACTCCATTCTGTTTATCCATTCTTCAGCTGATGGACTTTTGGGTTGTTTCCACTTTTTTGGTTATTATAAATAATGCTGCTATAAACATTTTTGTACAAGTTTTTATGTAGACATATATTTTTATGTCTCCTGGATATAGTATCTCTAATGCTCCAAGTATCCTGTGACCTCTTATTATTATCCCCTGCCTTTTTTTGAAAAAGAGAGAGACAGCATTAGCAGGGGAAGATGCAGAGGGAGAGAGAGAGAGAGAATCCCGAACAGGCTCAATGCCCAGCACAGGTATCGATCCACAACCCTAAGATCATGACCTGAGAAGAAACCAAGAGTCAGACACTTAGACTGAGCAACCCAGGCATCCCTGTTATCTTCTTTTACACAAGTGGAAACAGGATTGCGAGGTTAAGTTACTTGTGCAAAGTCTCATGACCTGTATAAGGCAGAGCCAGGCCATAAACCTGGGCAGGCTGATTCAAATTTGCCATGCTACTTCTCTCTAGATCAGCTCTTCTCAGATGGTTTCTAAGCTTTCCTTTCAAGGATATCTAAGAAATTGTACAGAAGTAATAATTACCATTTAAATATGCTCACACACACACACACACACACACCCAGCCATTTACCTGTCATCTCCCTAAATGTTCACATATTTCCTAAAGTGCATCCAGAAAATACAATTCTTACAAATGTAATAGCCTGCATGGAATTAGCACCACTTCCATATTTTACATCATTTTTTGAGTCACATTTTTTCGCTTTGTTCCAAATTACACTTATCTTTCTTTTTTTCTCTTCAAATTTTTATTTAAATTCTAGTTATTGTCCTTCTAATACACAGTGTAGGTAGTTGTTTGGAATGGCAAAGACCATCCCCAGAACATCCATTAACTTAATCATCTTGAGGTAGATCTCTACCCCCTTAAATTTTCTTTGGAATGAAATCAATATTGCATGTTAGTTCCTTCCATCCCACACTTCCCCTAGGTTAAAATTGAATTCTCCGAGGTCAAGATTTTCGTATGTGTAGCTTTAACATGAGCTTCACATGCCCTTGCATAAGTCCAACAATCGTTTGTTGACTCATTTTAACCTCTTTTGAGTGTCATCCTCAAAGTGTACCTGTCCTTGACAATGAAAAAGACCTCCCTATTGTCCTTTTACACAATCCTTAGCATGGAGTGAAATGGCTTTCAGATAGAGGAGTTGATTGGATGAAGGAGACAAAGTAAGCTCTTGTTCCTGAGTGACTTTGCTAAAGTATCCCTTTTCTCTCTTAGAATGGTAAATTTTTATACAAGATGATGGACATTTTGACAGATGCAATGTGCTTTGAACTGTTGTGTCTAATAATTCTTTTGTCTTGGGTTTTCCTAGCAGAGTGGTATATCTTACGATGATGATAGGCATATTGTTTGCTTTCCAGCTTGCTTTCTTGCTTTCCCTCCACCTTGCTGTTTAGGCCTTTTGCATGCATATCATTAACCTAGGTAGGAAGGCAGGTACTGGTATAGGAAACTCTCCCTTAACCTCCCCCACCCTTATTTCCCTCTCAAAATTCTCTATCCATTTTCTGTAGTGTACTTCTTATGTTCGGGGGTAAGTAGAATCCTTATTTCCACATTCCCATTTATTTATTTTTAAAGAGGGCAAGTCACCTTTTCAATACTTTTTAGTCATTCAATAAATATGTAAGTGTCAGGGCGCCTGGGTGGCTCAGTGGGTTAAAGCCTCTGCCTTCGGCTCAGGTCATGATCTCAGGGTCGTGGGATCAAACCCCGAGTCAGGCTTTCTGCTCAGCAGGGATCCTGCTTCCCCCTCTCTCTCTGCTTGCCTCTCTGCCTACTTATGATCTCTCTCTGTGTGTCAAATTAATAAATAAAATCTCTTTAAAAAAAAAGACTTATATGGAGCAGGGGATGTTTATGATATAGTGTTAAGCAGAAAATAGGAGATACTGTCTCAATCATATAAATATATGTATGGGAAGAAAAAAGTGTGCCAAAATGTTAACTCTGCTTATTTCTAGGATAGGACTGAAACAACATTGTATTCTCCTCTCTCTGCTTTCCTATATCTGCAATTTATTACCTTTTTTACAATGAGTTTCATGTCAGATTATGAAGTTCTTTTTTACTTCTAAAATCCTGATGCCTGGGTGGCTCAGTCGGTTAAGCCTCTGCTTTCCCTTCAGGTCATTATCCCAGAGTTCTGGGATCAAGTCCTATAAGGAGCTCTTTGCTCAGCTGGGAGCCTGCTTCCCTCTCTGCCTGTCACTCCCCTTGCTTGTACTATCTCTCTACAGGTCTCCCTCCCTCTCTCTCTCTCTCTGACAAATAAATAAATAAGATCTTTTTTTTAAAAAAAGTTCTATATCACCTCACACCAGTAAGAATGGCTAAAATTAACAAGTCAGGAAACGACAGATGCTGGCAAGGATGCAGAGAAAGGGGAACCCGCCTACACTTTTGGTGGGAATGCAAGCTGGTGCAACCACTCTGGAAAACAGCATGGAGGTTCCTCAAAATGTTGAAAATAGAACTACCCTATGACCCAGCAATTGCACTGCTGGGTATTTACCCTAAAGATACAAACGTAGTGATCTGAAGGGGCACGTGCACCCGAATGTTTATAGCAGCAATGTCTACAATAGCCAAACTATGGAAAGAACCTAGATGTCCATCGACAGATGAATGGATAAAGAAGATGTGGTATATATACACAATGGAATACTATGCAGCCATCAAAAGAAATGAAATCTTGCCATTTGTGACGACGTGGATGGAACTAGAGGGTATCATGCTTAGCGAAATAAGTCAGTCGAAGAAAGACAATTATCATATGATCTCCCTGATATGAGGGAGAGGAGATACAACATGGGGGGGTTAAGGGGGTAGGAGAAGACTAAATAAAACAAGATGGGATTGGGAGGGAGACAAACCATAAGTGATGCTTAGTCTCACAAAACAAACTGAGGGTTGCTGGAGGGAGGGGTTTTGGAGAGGGAGGTGGGGTTATGGACATTGGGGAGGGTATGTGCTATGGTGAGTGCTGTGAAGTGTGTAAACCTGGCGATTCACAGACCTGTACCCCTGGGGATAAAAATATATGTTTATAAAAAATAAAATAAAAAAAAATACAAGTCCAAAAAAAAAAAAAAGTTCTTTTTTAAAAATTCAAAGCAAACTCCAGGAAGCCATAGGAGACTTGGGAATATGATAGATAATTACAGCCAGGCATTAAACTAAAGCTAAAGGCTGAGTCCCAAATCTGGGAGTGGGTTACCAGAATCTTCCATATGAGTGCCTGTTCAGTAGTATTTTGGTATAGAGTCTACCAGTCCCATTAACTGAGAATTTCAACACCTTAGTGTCCTATATGGAGCCCATGGGATGGGTCCATCAATGTTGATCTGGTAGGACAAAGCCAAAAAACAGATCTCAGGACAGAGAGTCAGGCCTGGATGGATGAGGTAGCACAACAAAGCCAAACTTTCTGGAACTGGAGTACCAGGGGAAAAGTCCAAACTTTGGCTACCACAACAACAGAGGTAAGAGGTGCCACACATTAGATAAGTAGATGCAAGAGGCAGAAGCTGCCAGAGCAGTTTGGATTCAAATATTTTAAGTGAGGTTTGGGAGCAAGGATTCAGGTGTTCGTCAGTTCACATTAATCTCCTAAAATGGGATTTAGGCTAGTACCTCAGTTAAAAATCTAAGGCATATCTTCTAAACATCTTCAAGGTATACCTTAGTGTCAGCAAATCTGCCTCTTCCAAGAAAAGCAACTTTTTTTTTTAATGCCTAGGTTATCTAAATAGTAATAAGGAGAGCTAACATTTACTAAGTACCTATTATATGCCATACTCTGTGGTCTAATGCTGTGCTAGACATTTGATGTGCTTTACAAATATTACCTCATTTTGTGATATGGACATTTTCATCGCATTTGAAAGAGGAAGCAATTGAGCCTCAGAGAAATAAGAAACAGATGCCACACAAGTAGGAAGTGGTAGAGCAAGGTCTATAACTCAGATTATAGAGTTATAATCTATATCATATAGATTATATATATCCTTACCACCTCATTACTGATCCGTGGCTAATTCTGTGTGGCCATTTGTATTTTCTGTGTTTCTTTTTAAAAAAACCTGTTAGTAAGCCAAAACCCTGTCTACTAGGGATGAGACTAGTAGATACCATGAATAAGCAAATTGCATCAAGATCTCTGGTGCCTTTTAAAGGAATATTACTAATAAAAATTATTACATATTTGAAAGTTATTAAGAGAATAGATCTTAAAAGTTCTCACCACAAGAGGAAAAAAAATCTGTAACTGCGTATGGTGACAGATGTTAACTAGACTTCTTGTGATCATTTTGCAACATATACAATCATCAAATCATTTTGCTGTACACCTGAAACCAATATAACTCTGTATGTAAATTATACTTCAGTATAACAAACAAACAAACAAACAAACAAAACTATGAGAGTTAATTTGGGAAACAAGGAATTCTTAGTACCCTCAAAATCACACCATGGGTCTGGAGATGACTCTTCCACATCTCTAGCCAAGGTAAATAGGAGGAAGTGAAAAGTTCCTAAAAGGGATGTCTAAGGTAGCTGTGAAAATTATTCTGGATTCACTAAGGATCTAAATGGAGTAAGTAAAGCATTAAACAAATAAGATTTCTAATTAGAATTGAAAGCACAACACACATAACTCTTATATGATTCTTCTTTGGATCACTGAACTGTACCCCCCTTTAGACCAAGTCTCTAAAGGACACCATTGAATATATAAGAATAAAAAAAAAGTCTTTATGGTGCAGTAAACATTTCTGTGGCCTGAAGTATAAAATCAGTTGTGCAAGGTTGAGCAATAGATAAAAAGAGTAAGTCCTCCTTTGTTTCTTAGAGATTAATGCAGAGCTGTTGAATACCAGTTGCAACTTAATAAAGTACACAAGTGCCTTGTTTTTCAATTGCTCAAGATTTGACATGTTTTCTTCTGTTGAGTGAAAGTTCATGCTATTAGCTGTACAAAAAGCTACAGACATGCCTGGGTTACTTTACCTTAACAGAAGTAACTGCTCGCACATCAATGGCATATTCTCCATCACTCGTTCTAAATCTAGCAGGCTATTCCGAAAGTAACCACGTGGCTTCAACAAACACCATTCACTTCCTGTTCGAAATAAAGAGAAAGAAAGAAAGAAAGAAAGAAAGAAAGAAAGAAAGAGAGAAAGAAAGAAAGAATTAGTGCCTTCAGCAGTAATTTTCATCCCCTTCCCAAGAGATGTTTCAAACACTCTGTGATGAAATTATGAAAAAAAAAATGGGAAATAAGTTATTCTGTGAATGTCACAAAATGGCAATGTGGAAGTCTCATAGCAGCCCTTGATCACCTTGGATGAAGGTGAAATTTTTAAACATATGTTCAAAGGCACCAAGTACATTTCTGTTTTATTTTTTAATCGTCCAAGTACCAATCTGAAGATTCCATTTTGAAGTTATAGCACTGATATCAAGATATTCTTTTTATTCTATGAGTGTACTTAGAAGAGGGTGGGGCAAGTTTCAATGTTAAATTCAACTAGAGGATAAATTAAAAAACAAGAAATGAAAAATGATGTAATTCAAAGCTATTTAGCTCTGCCAGATGCTTCTGTAATAAACAAGGGATCTCAGCAAGTCAAATGTATGCCCTATTGTCTTCCCAATAGCTTCAGTTACAAGCTATTTGATGTGGAAGCAAACGTGGGCCCCAGCTCTTGACAGTTTTATAGCCCTTGGTCAAAGTTTTCAACAGTGTTTGGAGCAGGCGTGACTAGGCAGCTAGATTACGCATACTGACTTTCCACTTGCAGATACACAATATTTACTTTTCAGGGTGAGCCAGTACACCAGCTGACCAATTAGGCCACAGATTCTTTGCACTTCGTGAAAGCAAAGACTGCGAATATAAAAGCCACAGAAATACATTCAGGCTGGACTTTCCTTTAATGTGTCCTCATATAATCTCCCAAAAAAGAATGCCGATGACCAGTAGTCTTCTACATCAGAACCACTTGGGTGTAAAAAAATCACAGAGAGTATCTCTCAAGTTGAAAGTTCTAGTTCTGTGGCTTATGAACACCTACAATCAGCAGTAGATAGAACCAAATTTTAGAAACAGAGACAAAGTTTTAAAAGAAATCTGAATTCCTGGAGTACCTGGGTGGCTTTACCCATTGAGCATCCAACTCTTGGTTTCAGGTCAGTTCATGATCCCATGGGTTGTGGGATCCAGCCTCACATTGGCTCCATGCTTACTGGGGAGTCTGCTTGAAGATGCTCTCCCTCTTCTTCTCCCCCAACTCTCTCTCTCTCTCTCTCTCAAACAAATAAATCTTAAAAAAAAAAAAATTGGATTCCTCTAACCTCCCTGTCATTAAGCCTGTAATTCAAGTCCTTCCACAATCAACTGTATAACTTTTAAATCAGTATTTTCCTCAATGAATCTTTCCTCTAGTCAAAGTGGTCTTCTTACAATATCATGAGCATGTAATATATATTCCTCCCTCTCTGCCTCTAATCAAACCATCGCCCCCACCTAGAATGTTGTCATTCCTTCTCCCTCTGTCCTAGACCCCCCACCCCCATCTACCAACTCAAAAACCCAGCTCCTCCATGATGACTTCTTGGCCACAGGGACTTCTCTCTTCTCTGAACTCCCTTAGCATTAACTGTTTATTTATCCATTTAATACTTACACTGCTGCATGACCATCCTCATATCATTATATAACTTTTTATTTTAGCGTGTTTTGCCCTCCCAAAAAAGTTTCCAGTTACCTGTAGGCCACTTCTATTTGAGTGGCTACCATATTGCAAATTCAAGAAATCTACCACCATGCCTATATTCTTCTTAAACTTCTATTACTGGCACCATTATTCTTATATTTCTTCTAGGCTCAAAACCTTAGATTCACTTTTGAGTCTCCTTACTCTTCCATACTTCCCTTATTAAACCAGTCACCAGGGCCTGCAAATTCTAGCATTGCCTTATCTCCTATTACCAACCACTTGCCTTTCCCATTTCCAACGCCAACACCCTTGCTCAGGCCTTTATTTCCTCACCTGGGCTATTTCAAAAGATTTTGTCTTCTCTGTCTCCAGTTTCTCCATCTTCAGTCTAATCTAATCATCTCAGCCAGATTAATCTTCCTATATGTAGGTCTGAATCACATTACTATTCTGAGAAAATACCTTCAATGGTATCTCAAGGCCTACCAAATAAAGTATAAATTCCTCAGTCTGGCATGAACTAGACGCAGTGTCAAGGATGCTATGGTATGCCACCCAGATCTCCTCTCAGTACCAAAGCATTCAGCTAGCATCCCCAGATGCTAGCAGTGTTGGCTTCTGACAAGTCAGAGTTTAATTCTTCCCTGGAAATTGCCATTGACCAAAAGGAACTGTTCGGCCCAAGATTTGTTTCCCCCTAGAGGCAGACCACATTTAATAAGTGATTACTATGGGAATACAAAGGCCCAGCCCCCTTGTATCAATTCAGAACAATTTTATACAGTTACACCAACTTCTATGTGGCATGTGGGATTAGCTGAGCACCCTGCTGCAACTTCATTTTGACTCAACTTGTCCCTCTGTCCTGTCCTGCTTCCCGGACTCCCTCACAAGGCTTAACCCTACAAGCATTTCCCAATAAACTTTTTTTTAAGATTTTATTTATTTATTTGACAGAGAGAGATCACAAGTAGGCAGAGAGGCAGGCAGAGAGAGAGAAAGAAGCAGGGTCCCTGCTAAGCAAAGAGCCCAATGCGGGGCTTGATCCCAGGACCCTGGGAACATAACCCGAGCCAAAGGCAAAGGCTTTAACCCACTGAGCCACCCAAGTGCCCCTCCCAATAAACTTCTTGCACTGGAATCTTTATTTCAGAATTTGTGTTCAAGGAACCAACCTAAAGCACTCAACCATCATTCTTTCATATCTTTCACTCTTGTCCTTCTTATATCCTACATTACAGTCAAACTGAGTGATCTTCCATTCCTCATATATCACCACTTATTCATTAAAAAAAAATCTACTGAATATCTAAAATGTTTCAGACTCTATAAGAGGTATTGACTGACCTAAAGAGATATAGACAAGTAAGCAATCCATTAGAATCAGTATAAACAGCTGAGACCCTCTGTGGTCCCAGCTGAGACCACAGAAACAGCAAAGGAGAAGCATGTGCTAGATAGGAAACAACACACGCAAGGTCCTAGAGATAAGAAAACTCACCCGGTGAGTCAGAGAACTGCAAGTGCACTTCAAAATGGCTGAAGCTCGGGGAGCTTGAGTGGCGGTGGCAAGAGGCAAGAGAGGTCAGCAAGGCCAGGACAAGAAAGGTAAGTAGCCTTATTTAGGAAACTGGACATTGTCTTTAGGGCAAATAGAAGATATTAGAGGGTTCTAAGGAAAAAAATATCACGATGGTCATGTTTGTGCTTTAAAAAGGTTTATCTGGCAACACTATAGAGAAAGAATTAGCTGGAGGAAAAATCAAAGGTAGATGCTACCGCAGTCATTCAAGCAAAAGATGATGGTCAGCTGACTCAAGGAAGTGGCAGTGGAGATGAAGAGACCTGGGCAGATTCAGGAAATATTAATAAGCGACAATATAAAGAGCATGATGGTTAATCATATGGAGAGTGATAGGGAGGGAGGAATCAAAGATTGTGTTTCTGACTTAAATAACTAGATGTACATTAACCACTGAGACGGGAAACACTGAGGGATGCAGAAGTGGGGAAAAGATGGTGAGTTCAGTTTTGGTCATGCTGGACATAAGGTATTTAAGTAAGAGTTGAATATGCAGGCGTGCACAGCAGATATATAGGTCCGACCTTTAAGAGAGCCACAGACCAGGCATCAGGAGGATCTTATATGGTTATAGAAATCTGAGGGTGAGAATGAAAAAAGCTGTTAGAATAACAGGAGAAAACCTAGTAAAATGTGGTAACACAGAAGCCAAGAAAACTAGATGAAGCAAGTTGTCAAAAAGGCTACTCACACCAAACAAAATAAAGACCAGAAACAGTGTCCACTGACTGGAAACATCTCTGCACCTTTGCTCAAACTATTCGAATGACCAAAGAGTGTGGAAATGTTTTCTATCTTTCGAGGATCAGCTCAAATTGATATTTACGGAATATCATCACCTGTTACCTCACTTACTGACTAAGATTTTGAGAATTAAAACTATCTCTTATGTATCTTGACTTCCTCCTCAGCTCATTAAAATGTGGTTGTTGTACATTCAGGAAAAGAGCCAAATTTGAAGAGAAAATTTTTTTTTCCAAAGATTTTATTTATTTATTTGACAGAGAGAGATCACAAGCAGGCAGAGAGGCAGGCAGAGAGAGAGAGAGGAGGAGGAAGCAGGATCTCCACAGAGCAGAGAGTCCAACGCAGGACTCGATCCCAGGACCCTGAGATCATGACCCGAGCAGAAGGCAGAGGCCCAACCCACTGAGCCACCCAGGCGCCCTGAAGAGAAAATTTCACTGCAGAGAGTGTATGGATGGGTTGAGCTGGTCCACAGGTCAGAACTATTGCTTGTCCCTGTCAGGAAGATGGTACAACTAAGCCCATGTCCATGTAGGAAGAGTCATGAAGAAATACCCTTGATTGTTTAGAAAAGAACATGAGACAGTCTTCAACCTTATATTCAAACTTAGTGAATGAAATGATGGTGACAAGGCCATCCTACTTTTCCACTGTGACATTGGACCATTTTAGAGCTAAATCTGAAGCAAAATATCCACATCCAGACCCTGACTGACCCTCACCCCACAGAAAGGCCATGAGCATCCACTGATAAGCAGGCATTCATTCATCATCTGTTCATTTTTCTGAAGTGTAAATATCTAAAAAGGAAGGCCCATTTGAATAGGTACAACTGCCAACTTCACTTACCCCTTCATATTTAATGAGCCTATTTTGTTTTATGGGTGCTTCAAAATTGTTGACAGAGAAGAGGCAGCTATGAATGGAAAACATGAAACAACTTGCTGAGCCCTCACTGTGAGCTTGATGGCTTGCCTCATCGTGCCCTCACAGACCTACACTTCCATGATTTCCTTAATTCTCTTCAAATTCAAAGAGAAGAATTCTCCCTCTCCTCCACAGTGTTGACATGAAAGAATATCTCAAAGCAGCTTGAGGGAGAGGCAGGCACCAACACAGTAACAGTTAACATGATAATAAGCGGTACATTTTTCGAGACATTCAGCCCAGACCTCCAGAATTCGCTGTACAGCTACAGGGCCAGGAGTCAGTCTGCCCTTCCCCTCTCCCTGCCTAAGCAACATTCCTCTTAGGTTCTCAAGAGGCCTTGGCATTTAGAACATTAACAAATATTGACCCAACACCCAGAAGAGTAGCTTGAAAATGGTGGGTCCTTGATGGTGGTGACACTCAACAATTGTAACAAATAGTCCTTTAAACCATAGATTTTAATAAACGGAGAAAAGACAGAGTAGTAAAGATGAAAGTTAAAGGTAAAAATTTCCAGCAGCTTCTATCTGGAATGTTACCTAAAGAAACTTCAGCTCTGACAGATAGCCTCTCCTTTGCTGTCCTGCCCTCCGCTACCTTGTGGTGGATTCAATAAACTTCTACCTCCTTAGAAGAAAGAAAGAAAGAAAGAGGAAGAAAGAAAGAGAGAGGAAGAAAGAAAGAAGGAAGGAAGGAAAGAGGGGCACCTGGGTAGCTCAGTGGATTAAGCTTCTGCCTTCAGCTCAGGTCATGATCTCAGGGTCCTGGGATCGAGCCCCGCATCAGGCTCTCTGCTAAGCAGGGAGCCTGCTTCTCCCTCTCTCTCTCTGCCTGCCTCTCTGCCTACTTGTGATCTCTCTCTGTCAAATAAATAAACAAAATCTTTAAAAAAAAAAAAAAAGAAATGAAGGAAGGAAGAAGGAGGGAGGGAGAGAGAGGGAAGGAAGGAAAAAAGGAAGGAAGGAGAAAGAAAGAAAGAGATAGGGAGAAAGAGGGGGTGGGAGGGTGGGAGGAAGGAAGAGAGAAAGAGAGGAAGGAAGAAAAGAAGAAAAGAAAAGAAACTTCAGCCCTGTAAGAAGCTAGTAAATGCCTATTAACATTAAGTACTGAAGGATTTTGGGTGATTCCCTCTTTATATCATCATTTTGTTATTTAATACTCATACTGTATTGCATACTTCACTTCTGGATGCTTTTACCCCTTAGACTGTGGTTTCCACTCACAAACCTGAGTGGGTTAAAAAGAGATGACCCACTCTACACTGGACCATCTTATAAGTGTCCAAGGATGCAAGACATCATTAAAGTGATGTATTAAGAGAACATTTCAGACCAGAGGAAGAGTATTACAGATCTAAAGCTTAGGAAGGAAATTAGGGAGTTAGTCCAATGCCAGCATTTCACATGACTGAAAAAAAAATTTAAACAAGCCAAGATACAGGAGGAAGTTCTTTACCAAAGTCACATAGCTATAAATACCTTCTCATAATTAGTTTTATTCTCTGTGTGTTCCTACTGCTTTAATACCTGCAATATTAGATTCCTATCCTAATATAATAGTAAGCTATATTTTTTAATCTTAGCAACCGATCACACACACACACACACACACACACACACACAGCTGTCTAGAACTCCCTCATGAAGATCAATTAGACATAGAAAATGATATAGATAGGAAAGAATACTCTCCAAACACCAACTATATATTAAACTGAGAAGTCTATTTGTAATGGGCCAGAAAATTCTCTCCTGTAGCTAATAATAATAATAGTAATAACAAGAGCAACAACAATAACAACAGGTAGGATTTTTAGATCCATTGAATTAATAATAATAATAACAATAACAACAACAACAACAACAACAACAACAGGTAGAAATTTTTAGCTGTATTAACACATCTAATCCTGAGAACAGTTATGAGGTAGGACTATTATGATCCCCATTTTAGAAGTGAAGAACCCAGGACTGGAAGAGGTTAAGTAATTTTCCCACTTGTTCACATGTCCTATAGCTAATAAATGAGAAAGCAAGAATTTTTAAGCCTAAACTGTCAAGTTCCAGAGCCTGCCCTCTTGACCATTACGCCATATTGACTAAGCTTAATATACACAACCATAAACAACATGCATGAGACTGATTTATAAATTATTTCCCAGAACTTAAAAATAAGAGTTTCATTCTATATATAAAATTTTAGATTTTTCTTTTTTTTAAGATTTCTATTTACCTCTTTGATAAAGAGGGAAAAACATGAGCAGAAGGGAGGACCAGGGGGAGAAGGTGACTCCCTGCTAAGAAGAGAGCCCTACATGGGGCTTGATCCGAGGACCCTGAGATCAGGACCTCAGCTAAAGACAGATGTTTAACTGTCTGAGCCACCCCATGCCTCTAAGTTTTTCTTCTTTTTATAGTATGTCTTGGAACTGTTGATCTAAAACAGAATAATTCAATGCTCATAATTCTCATGCAGCCACTCCACATTTAATTTCACCAGATAATTTTATGATAAATTAAGGTAAGACTGCACCCAGTTTAAGAATTATAGCTATGCACTTATTTTAATATTTCTCAAGAATTTTAATTTTTTCTCTGGAAGATTGCTCTTTTTGATGAAACATTTAGCATCTGTATTTTTTAGTCATCTCTTATCACTTTTTCTAGTTAACTCTCATAACTTATCAGGGGAAATTATACTTGGTTTGGAAACAACCCTCAAAGATTACAAATGGGATTACTTTCCTTTAAAAATAAATGAAAATTTCCAATAATTTCTACCCATTTTACCAATGGGAAATTAACTATAACCTCAGGTAAACCCTTTTTGAAATAAATCTGAATTCTTTTTGAATGATCATGATAGGCAACAGCTTATTTTTTAAGCTGTTCAAAATTTTCTAAATTGTCAAATTATAAATCACTGCCATAAATTACAAATTAAATTCACTACAAAATTATAAAATAATGTAATCAAGTGATTACAATTCAATATAATTTATTAAGTGAGTGTAATATGAACTAAATAATCAGTAACTATCCCAAACAAGCATCCATATTATTTATAGGCAGAAATAAAAGGGTTACTTATGGACTAAATGTGAAAAGTCAACCTTTTCCTAGCTATTCCTTTCCAAGTAGCATATTGACCCCAACAGTTAGTTTTTCACTCACCTTAAAATAAGATAAAGTGGGTGGGAGGAGTCAAGATGGCGGAGAAGTAGAAGCTGAGACTACCTCAGGTTGTGGGAGATCAGCTAGATAGCTTATCTAAAGATTGCAAACACCTACAAATCCAACGGGAGATCGAAGAGAAGAAGAACAGCAATTCTAGAAACAGAAAATCAACCACTTTCTGAAAGGTAGGACTGGCGGAGAAGTGAATCCAAAGGGACGGGAAGATAGACCCCGGGGGGAGGGGCCAGCTCCCGGCAAGCGGCGGAGCAACGGAGCACAAAATCAGGACTTTTAAAAGTCTGTTCCGCCGAGGGACATCGCTCCAGAGGCTTAACTGGGGTGAAGCCCACGCGGGGCCAGTGTGGCCTCAGGTCCCGCAGGGCCACAGAAGGATCGGGGTGCCTGAGTGTCGCAGAGCTTGCAGGTATTAGAACGGGGAAGCCGGCTACAGAGACAGAGCCGAGGAGTGAGCTCACAGCTCGGGCTTACCTTGAACCGGTCGCAGGCTCGGTGAGCTCGGAGCGCGGCCGGAGGCCAGGCAGACGGGAGTAATTGGGCGCTGTTCTCTGAGGGCGCACTGAGGAGTGGGGCCCTGGGCTCTCGGCTCCTCTGGGCCAGAGACTGGGAGGCCGCCATCTTCCTCAGGAACTCTACGGAAAGTGCTCAGGGAACTAAAGCTCCCGAAAGCAAACCCGAGCAGATTACTCAGCCCGGCCCCTGGTAAGGGCGGTGCAACTCCGCCTGGGGCAAAGACACTTGAGAATCACAACAACAGGCCCCTCCCCCAGAAGATCAACAAGAAACCCAGCCAGGACCAAGTTCACTTACGAGGAGTGCAGTTTCAATACCAAGGAGAGCAGCGGAATTCCAGAGGAGGAGAAAGCAAAGCACGGAACTCATGGCTTTCTCCCCATGATTCTTTAGCCTTGCAGTTAATTTAATTTTTTTTTTCTTTTTCAATTTTTTTTCTCTTCTTCTGCTAAATTTTTTTAACTTTTACCCTTTTCTTTTTTAACGTTTTTTAACTAGTTTAATATATATTTTTTTTCCTTTTTATATTTTTTTCATTATTGGTTTTCTTTTTTTATTTGTTTCTTTTTTCTTTTTTCTTTTTTTTTTT
>NW_022631932.1:17462-21906 GCF_010015895.1 Lontra canadensis
CCCCCCCCCCACCTCACGATTTGGGATCTCTTCTGATTTGGCTAAAGCATATTTTCCTGGGGTTGTTGCCACCCTTTTAGTATTTTACTTACGCCTTCATATACTCTTATCTGGACAAAATGACAAGGCGGAAAATTTCACCACAAAAAAAAGAACAAGAGGCAGTACCAAAGGCTAGGTACCTAATCAATACAGACATTGGTAATATGTCAGATCTAGAGTTCAGAATGACGATTCTCAAGGTTCTAGCTGGGCTCGAAAAAGGCATGGAAGATATTAGAGAAACCCTCTCGGGAGATATAAAAGCCCTTTCTGGAGAAATAAAAGAACTAAAATCTAATCAAGTTGAAATCAAAAAAGCTGTTAATGAGGTGCAATCAAAAATGGAGGCTCTCACTGCTAGGATAAATGAGGCAGAGGAAAGAATTAGCGATATAGAAGACCAAATGACAGAGAATAAAGAAGCTGAGCAAAAGAGGGACAAACAACTACTGGACCACGAGGGCAGAATTCGAGAGATAAGTGACACCATAAGACGAAACAACATTAGAATAATTGGGATTCCAGAAGAAGAAGAAAGAGAGAGGGGAGCAGAAGGTATATTGGAGAGAATTATTGGAGAGAATTTCCCCAATATGGCAAAGGGAACAAGCATCAAAATCCAGGAGGTTCAGAGAACCCCCCTCAAAATCAATAAGAATAGGTCCACACCCCGTCACCTATTAGTAAAATTTACAAGTCTTAGTGACAAAGAGAAAATCCTGAAAGCAGCCCGGGAGAAGAAGTCTGTAACATACAATGGTAAAAATATTAGATTGGCAGCAGACTTATCCACAGAGACCTGGCAGGCCAGAAAGAGCTGGCATGATATATTCAGAGTACTAAACGAGAAAAACATGCAGCCAAGAATACTATATCCAGCTAGGCTATCATTGAAAATAGAAGGAGAGATTAAAAGCTTCCAGGACAAACAAAAACTGAAAGAATTTGCAAACACCAAACCAGCTCTACAGGAAATATTGAAAGGGGTCCTCTAAGCAAAGAGAGAGCCTAAAAGTAGTAGATCAGAAAGGAACAGAAACAATATACAATAACAGTCACCTTACAGGCAATACAATGGCACTAAATTCATATCTCTCAATAGTTACCCTGAATGTTAATGGGCTAAATGCCCCAGTCAAAAGACACAGGGTATCAGAATGGATAAAAAAACAAAACCCATCTATATGTTGCCTACAAGAAACTCATTTTAAACCCGAAGACAACTTCAGATTTAAAGTGAGGGGGTGGAAAAGAATTTACCATGCTAATGGACATCAGAAGAAAGCAGGAGTGGCAATCCTTATATCAGATCAATTAGATTTTAAACCAAAGACTATAATAAGAGATGAAGAAGGACACTATATCATACTCAAAGGATCTGTCCAACAAGAAGATCTAACAATTGCAAATATCTATGCCCCTAACGTGGGAGCAGCCAACTATATAAACCAATTAATAACAAAATCAAAGAAACACATCGACAATAATACAATAATAGTAGGGGACTTTAACACTCCCCTTACTGAAATGGACAGGTCATCCAAGCAAAAGATCAACAAGGAAATAAAGGCCTTAAATGACACACTGGACCAGATGGACATCACAGATATATTCAGAACATTTCATCCCAAAGCAACAGAATACACATTCTTCTCTAGTGCTCATGGAACATTCTCCAGAATAGATCACATCCTTGGTTCTAAATCAGGTCTCAACTGGTATCAAAAGATTGGGATCATTCCCTGCATATTTTCAGACCACAATGCTCTGAAGCTAGAACTCAATCGCAAGAGGAAATTTGGAAAGAACCCAAATACATGGCGACTAAACAGCATCCTTCTAAAGAATGAATGGGTCAACCAGGAAATTAAAGAAGAATTGAAAAAATTCATGGAAACAAATGATAATGAAAATACAGCAGTTCAAAATCTGTGGGATACAACAAAGGCAGTCCTGACAGGAAAATATATAGCGGTACAAGCCTTTCTCAAGAAACAAGAAAGGTCTCAGGTACACAACCTAACCCTACACTTAAAGGAGCTGGAGAAAGAACAAGAAAGAAACCCTAAACCCAGCAGGAGAAGAGAAATCATAAAGATCAGAGCAGAAATCAATGAAATAGAAACCAAAAAAACAATAGAACAAATCAATGAAACTAGGAGCTGGTTCTTTGAAAGAATTAATAAGATTGATAAGCCCCTGGCCAGACTTATCAAAAAGAAAAGAGAAAGGACCCAAATAAATAAAATCATGAATGAAAGAGGAGAGATCACAACTAACACCAAAGAAATACAGACAATTATAAGAACATATTATGAGCAACTCTATGCCAACAAATTTGACAATCTGGAAGAAATGGATGCATTCCTAGAGACATATAAACTACCACAACTGAACCAGGAAGAAATAGAAAGCCTGAACAGACCCATAACCAGTAAGGAGATTGAAACAGTCATCAAAAATCTCCAAACAAACAAAAGCCCAGGGCCAGACGGCTTCCCGGGGGAATTCTACCAAACATTTAAAGAAGAACTAATTCCTATTCTCCTGAAACTGTTCCAAAAAATAGAAATGGAAGGAAAACTTCCAAACTCATTTTATGAGGCCAGCATCACCTTGATCCCCAAACCAAACAAGGATCCCATCAAAAAAGAGAACTACAGACCAATATCCTTGATGAACACAGATGCAAAAATTCTCACCAAAATACTAGCCAATAGGATTCAACAGTACATTAAAAGGATTATTCACCACGACCAAGTGGGATTTATTCCAGGGCTGCAAGGTTGGTTCAACATCCGCAAATCAATCCATGTGATACAACACATTAATAAAAGAAAGAACAAGAACCATATGATACTCTCCATAGATGCTGAAAAAGCATTTGACAAAGTACAGCATCCTTTCCTGATCAAAACTCTTCAAAGTGTAGGGATAGAGGGCACATACCTCAATATTATCAAAGCCATCTATGAAAAACCCATCGCAAATATCATTCTCAATGGAGAAAAACTGAAAGCTTTTCCGCTAAGGTCAGGAACACGGCAGGGATGTCCATTATCACCACTGCTATTCAACATAGTACTAGAAGTCCTAGCCTCAGCAATCAGACAACAAAAAGAAATTAAAGGCATCCAAATCGGCAAAGAAGAAGTCAAACTATCACTCTTCGCAGATGATATGATACTATATGTGGAAAAGCCAAAGGACTCCACTCCAAAACTGCTAGAACTTGTACAGGAATTCAGTAAAGTGTCAGGATATAAAATCAATGCACAGAAATCAGTCGCATTTCTCTACACCAACAACAAGACAGAAGAAAGAGAAATTAAGGAGTCCATCCCATTTACAATTGCACCCAAAACTATAAGATACCTAGGAATAAACCTAACCAAAGAGGCTAAGAATCTATACTCAGAAAACTATAAAGTACTCATGAAAGAAATTGAGGAAGACACAAAGAAATGGAAAAATGTTCCATGCTCCTGGATTGGAAGAATAAATATTGTGAAAATGTCTATGCTACCTAACGCAATCTACACATTTAATGCAATTCCTATCAAAATACCATCCATTTTCTTCAAAGAAATGGAACAAATAATCCTAAAATTTATATGGAACCAGAAAAGACCTCGAATAGCCAAAGGAATATTGAAAAAGAAAGACAAAGTTGGTGGCATCACAATTCAGGACTTCAAGCTCTATTACAAAGCTGTCATCATCAAGACAGCATAGTACTGGCACAAAAACAGACACATAGATCAATGGAACAGAATAGAGAGCCCAGAAATAGACCCTCAAGTCTATGGTCAACTAATCTTCGACAAAGCAGGAAAGAATGTCCAATGGAAAAAAGACAGCCTCTTCAATAAATGGTGTTGGGAAAATTGGACAGCCACATGCAGAAAAATGAAATTGGATCATCTCCTTACACCACACATGAAAATAGACTCAAAATGGATGAAGGACCTCAATGTGAGAGACGAATCCATCAAAATCCTTGAGGAGAACACAAGCAGCAACCTCTTCGACCTCAGCCGCAGCAACATCTTCCTAGGAACATCGCCAAAGGCAAGGGAAGCAAGGGCAAAAATGAACTATTGGGATTTTATCAAGATCAAAAGCTTTTGCACAGCAAAGGAAACAGTTCACAAAACCAAAAGACAACTGACAGAATGGGAGAAGATATTTGCAAACAACATATCAGATAAAGGGCTAGTGTCCAAAATCTATAAAGAACTTAGCAAACTCAACACCCAAAGAACAAATAATCCAATCAAGAAATGGGCAGAAGGCATGAACAAACATTTCTGCAAAGAAGACATCCAGATGGCCAACAGACACATGAAAAAGTGCTCCATATCACTCGGCATCAGGGAAATACAAATCAAAACCACAATGA